>NW_017306964.1:94668-108027 GCF_000935625.1 Nanorana parkeri
GCTATGGACCCGCCGATCGCCTATATGTGAAACACCCGGTGACGGGTGTGTGCATTTAGCGGGTCTTTTCTGCCCGTGCGTGCCCGCTAGGGGGCGCGCGAGCAGAAAAAAATTGCCGTCTGGAGACGGCAACCCGCAGATGCTGCAGTGCCGTCCGTCCGTTTTTTTACTACGGGCGGACGGCAAGAGGTTAAAATAAAATGTTTTGTCCGGAGTTCAGCTTTAAATATCTGATAACATTCACACATATTACAAAGCTTGTGTACTGTTCTGCTTGCTATGTTCCAGAGAGCGCAGAAACTGGTGGCCTTCCTGTTTGGAATAGCTTCCCATCAGGTGGCTGATGTGAGTTGGCACAGCCTGCACATTGACCAAGGATTCCTCAGAGCCATGGCAGCAGTGAGTATTTACTGAACTATCTGTAAGTGTGGAGGAAACTGTGCATAAGCTGCCAAGCGCTAAACCATAACCTAACATACAACCCAACCTAACCAAAAATGGGATTGTCTCTAATGTTTTTCAGTCTATGTAACTGCTGTTTGCCATTTACTGTACATGCTAATAACATATGGGAACAATACCGAATAACGTGTGTACTGATAAAACTAAGAGGGTTATTCACAAAGCTAGCTGAAGGTTCAGTAGAAGTATGTTACCTGGGGACGCTGAACTGTCATTAAACAATGACAACTTGGCGGAGCCGGCCGTGACGTCACAGCCAGCTCCGCCCAGTTATTATTCATTGGCTGGGACCTGCTAGAAGGCTCTAGCAGGTCCAGGCCAATAAGAAACAGTTAGCTCTGCCCAATTGTTTCTTTCTTTTCTTTTTTCGGTATTCTTTATTTTCTTTTTTTTCAATAATCCTTCATTACTTTTTTTGTTGAAATCTTTATTTATTCTTTAAAATGTATAATTTATTTACATTTGTTAACCTTTTTTTCCTACTTTATTTTTCGCTCCGACTTTTTTCACTGTTTTTTTATTCTGCTTGGTACCACGGAGCTACCGAGCAGAATAGCTGAGCCGAATGCCACTCGGCTATTCACTCATTGCTGTTCGGCCCTTATGAGAATAGGCCAAAGGCAGCGAGTAGCCTGCCAGAGGTTCGGCCCAGCCAATCCCAATATTGGATTGGCTGAGTCGAGCTCTTTCTGCACTTCGGCTCAGCCGAACATGCTGAGCATGTCGGCTGAACCGAAGCCAGCCAAAGCAAGCCGATGTACAGCTGATTTCAGCCGATGTACAGCTGATTTCAGTCGGTGTACGGCTGAAATCAGCTGTACAAGCCTAAAGTAAATATCCGAACAGCGTTCGGCCCACTTCACTTCAGGTTGGTTATTCACTCGGCTGCCTTTGGCAGCTTTGTGAATAACCCTCTAAGGGTTTGTTCACACCACAACACACATATAAAATGTCAATTTTCTGAACATTTTCTGAACACAATGTGCTGCACCAATGTTGGCATTTTTAGTGGTCAGCGGTCAAAATACTAACATTTTTCTTATGTAATTTCATAGGAACATTTCTTACACACATTTATGTGCATTGCGCTGCATATAAATGCAGCGTGCCTATGTCTTTCCTTAATACACACTAATGTACTAGTGTGGTGTGAACAGGGAACATAGACAGCAATTGTTAAGTAACACAGCTCAATGCATCTGGTGTGATCGAGCCCTTAGACAACCGTAAAACTCAAATAGTAAAAAAGCCACAGTGGTGGAAGTATTACAGTGGACAAGCACATATAGGCTGTGTCCACGGGACGGACAGGTACATAGGTTTATATGTCGCTGCTTGGTAGTGATGAGCTCAGGTTTGGACCTGGTTTGGTCTGAACCTGAGCACCTCTGAACCTTGAAGGAAGCTCCTTCCATTACCGCTCAGTCAGACACAGACAGGGAATTCCCTGCCCGTGTCTGCATGTAAGAAAAGGGTTTGATGCTGTGATGTCATTGACCTTATATGGCCAAGTTATGTAAAGGGTAATGTTTCTATGTTTTGATATTCCATACTTTGATATCCAGTTCCATACATTTTCTCGTGAGATGATATACTCTGGAAATATATTTTATATCTGTCCTATTTTCCTCAGATTGATTTTCATGGCTCATATTCAGAAGCTCATCCAGTTGGTGATTTTGGTAAATATAATATATCTTTTTCCTACTATTTAACATGTATATATTGTATATAAATAAAGATATAGATATATAGAAAATAAGCAGCATGGTTCCAAAGATCTCGTTCAGTGGTGCAATTCTGGGTTCAGATCCCATCAGCGTATGCTCTGCATGGAGTTTGTATGTTCATGTGTGTTTTCATAGTGGATTGTGTACAGTACAGCCACCATCAGAAATCACAGGCTTCTTACTATGATATCTCAGACCTTTTATTCATTGCTACATATTACTGTCATATGTACTTTAATTATACATGTACTGTTATATGTACTTTAACTATACATGTACTGTTACATGTACTTTGGCTGTAGATGTACTGTTATATGTAGTTTGTTTGGATATCTATATGCACATTGGGTGTACATGTTTTGTTACATGTACTTTGACTATACATATACTGCTACATGTACTTTGGCTATATATGTACTGTTACACATGTATGTACTGTTCCATCATCCATGTACTTTGACTATACATGTATTGTTACATGTACATTGGCTATATACTGTATGTACTGTTACATGTACTTTGACTAAACATGTACTGTTACATGTACTTTGGCTATACATATACTGTTACATGTACTTTGGCTATACATATACTGTTACATGTACTTTGGCTATACATACACTGAGTGGCCAGATTATTATGACCACCCCATCAGTACTTCGTTGCGCCACGAGATGACTCCACGAGATGACTTCGTTGGGCCGCCTCGTGACACCACGAGATGTTGAAAGGTGATGCGAGGAATCTGACACTGCACTGTTGCCCTTCTGTTGTCTTGTACCGGTCTTGCCACTCTCCGTTCTGTCCTAACATTGACTAGTCGCTGACGGCCACAATTCGCATGTTCAGACCCAGATTTTCGGCTGACAGTCCAGTCTTTAAACACTTTAACAACAGCTGCTCTTGAACATTTAACGAATTCTGCTGTTTTGCTGATACTCGCTCCATGGCTCTGAGCGACAACAATCATCCCACGTTTAAAGGCTGTTAAATCGCGTTGTTTACCCATATCTTCAGAAAATAAACACTTCTACTGTCGTGGTAAACAACCTGCTTCCCTATTTATAATGTTCTGGCCCTCTAGCAACTTCAGCGCAAAATTATAGCTAATTTGCCTACAAACGTCAGGTGGTCATAATAATCTGGCCACTCAGTGTATACTGTTACATGTACTTTGGTAATACATATACTGTTACATGTACTTTGGCTGTACATATACTGTTACATGTACTTTGGCTATACATATACTGTTACATGTACTTTGGCTGTACATATACTGTTACATGTACTTTGGCTATACATATACTGTTACATGTACTTTGGCTGTACATATACTGTTACATGTACTTTGGCTATACATATACTGTTACATGTACTTTGGCTATACATATACTGTTACATGTACTTTGGCTGTACATATACTGTTACATGTACTTTGGCTATACATATACTGTTACATGTACTTTGGCTGTACATATACTGTTACATGTACTTTGGCTATACATGTACTGTTGTTACATGTACTTTGGCAAATAACATATAGCTTACTACAAAGCTCAGAAAGGACAAGCTCCATCAGTTCAACACTTTTGCTAATTGTATTTACAGCACACGCATGTCTTATCTCTAATTTCAATAAATTCTTATTAAAATTCAAATATCATGAGTAGAAGATTTCTTACAGAGAAGAATTGATTGTTGTCAGGTTGTAGAGTTCCTAGGATCTGTTTCTGTTCAATAAGTACAATGCTTCTACTACCCTGTTCAAACATATATCTTTTATGTTTTAGGTGGAGATGTAGTCAGCCAATTTGAACTTGACTTTAATTATCTGGAATCAAAATGGTGAGATGAAGAGCAAATTTGAATTGGGATATCCACGAATGGAAGTTAGCTTTCCAGCGATAGGACCTTCCAAATATTCTCTTTTCACTAACATTTACCGTCTGGTTATTGCCTCCATCTAGAAGTGATGTACATTGTTTGCCTACAGTATCTGTATTGAATTATCACAAAACCATGAGTATTCAGCAAAAATGTTCCATCCAGCAGATACGCTGTGCGTGTGAAGCTGGTTTTCAAACGTTCTTTTTTGTATTAGTGTCTCACTAACACGATTGGGCACAACTGCTCCAAAATATTTAATTCATTTGATATGTATACTTTTTATGGCCAGCTCTGAAGAGACATTACCATTTTGCCCATTCAGATCTCCGTAAGAAGCTATTCTTACGGAGCCAACCTCCCTAGCCACCTTCGCCGGAGAGCCCGAGCCAACGGAGTGGGGCTTCTGAGTATTAGGCAGCATGTGACCCCCCAGGCCCCCCTATTAAACAGTACTTGAGCTACAGCTGCTAATCACCAAACACTGTCATATGGGGGGGTGGGGGGGTTGACATTATGTCTTGTCTAAGCTCCAACACTAGCCAATAGGGATGCACCGATACCAGTTTTAGCACGATATATTTATATCCTATGCTCCTCAGCTCCATCTAGGGACCACAATGTTGTAATGCAATGTAATTCTGCATTATGGCCACTAGATAGACCTGAGAGGCATAGCAAAAAAATACTTGTTTCTTTTGTTCCTCAGCTTCATCTAGTGCCCATAATGCTGTATTACATTATATTACATTAGACCTGAACAGAAAATATACTAATAATGTACATTTTTGCCTTTATTCGCACAGAACAAACGTTCACAGAGCAAGCGGCTCTACGAATAGTTAAAAAATAGACCCCCCTAGCACAGGGACAGGTAACTCTTGCCATTCAGCTGTGCTTTAACTACAAATCTCAACATACCTGTGGGAGTAATGCCTGCAACTGTCAGTCTTGCAATGCCTCATGGGACTTGCAGTTCCAGAACAGCTGGAGGACTGGAGCTGCCCACCCCTGCCTTAGCGTATGGCCAGCTATAGCCGTGCGTGAGCTCCAAATTGCTAAAGGCTAAAGACTCCCTCTCTCCTCATGTGACAGTGCTGGATGCCTGAGGGAACAAAATCACAAGCTCCCCATTCCAGGGCAGATATTGTTGTTTGGTACCAGAGGCTGGACAGAGTAGCTGGAATGGAAGATGAGTAATGATAAGCTGTTGGCTGAGTCACAGTTGAAGTAACCCTCTTGTTTTTTCCTGATGGCTCTTTCAGTACAGCAATGCAAAGGGCATTGATAATTTGCAATGTGGTTGCTACTGGTAACTGGACCACAAGAATTCCTTTTTGCCTTATGAAATGAGCCTTTGTTCCCAGGTATATTCCAGTACAGGACCTTTTTAACATATATAAGGAATTCTACAATGAGACAGTCATTGATGAGAGAACAATTGTGGACTGCATGTACATCCTCTTCCTGCAACTGTGAGTAAACGCACTACAGTCACCTAATCAACAATATGTAAAAAGATGAAAATAACATTCCATGTTTTTTCTTTTTTCCAGCTATGGTGAATATTTTGCAGTTTCTAAGGTAATTCTATTTTATGAGAACAATATCCAGATGGGATGTTCTTATGAGATTGTTACAATATGTTCATTTTGATGGATTTGTAGCTCTACACAACATATTCTACAAAATCTCCCTTCCTGGTGGAACGATTCCATGAATACTTTCTGGGTGGTGTTGATGACATGGCGTATTGGTCCACAAATATATTTCAGTTTACCAGCCTCATGTTGGATAATGGTACCAGGTAAGTCACACTAGGCTGTATTCTTTATGCTGATCTCCAGTTAGATATTAAAAGACACAAATGAATGCAGTTCTGTAGTCATTATTACAGCATTAAATGTAAATATAATTAATAGTACCTGAATGTGACTATGTATCAGCCTCTTGTAAAGCACTTTACAGCAGAGCTCAGACTAGGATAGGGAGAAGCAGTACAAGGAGCCAGTCAGTTGTGCTGCAGTGCTCATGGGTGAACAAGGTAGATGCTGACAGGTGGAGAGTGCAGTGTAACAGAGAGATGAGCTTAATAGTGTGCTGCTTCTCCTTAACTGTCCATTCACAGGCTAGGGGAGGGATAAGACCTATAAGTGTTACTTAACTTCAGAAGAGAAAAATCTGGTCTCCTGACAGACTGGACTGTGCTGAGTGGCAGAGCTGTGTACGTTTTAGAACTGGATGGACAAACTACACAACCCTTGGCAGATAAAACAGCTCCATTATATGCATTTCATATCTGTATTTAGTGATTTGCCTGGAGTTCAGCTTTAAGACATGTTTGGGCCCTCTGTGCCCTAGTTAATGTGTCATTTGCCTGAAGTTTAGCTTTAGATCCCTTTCACACAGGCTTTCCGATCAGGTCCCCCTGTCAGTTTTTCAGGCGGACCAGATTGGAAGCCAAGTGTTAGTCTATGAGTAGCCAAATCTATACGGACGGGCGTCCATTTGACCCACGACTCCAGCCGGGTCTATTTTGATGGACCTGACCATGGCGGATCGGGGGTAATTTGATGTAAATGGATACATGTCCGTTTGCATCTGATTCCCTACAGATCAACATGGGTTCGGTAATTTCAGTTATTTCCTCCATCACAAGAAGGAGGAAAAAAACTGGACAGACACGGATGTCAGAATGGTGACATCTGTTCCGATCAGCAGGAGATACAAGCATGGATCCTCTCCTGATCAGACTGTGTGAAAGGGGTCTTAACATGTGCAGAATGTATTAATATATGGAATGATTAGAGCCTCTGTTGAGTTTCTATTGCCATGTGGGGCTCTGTTCAAAAACATTTATCATTACCTACCTTACCTATTATCATTGGACAATAGTTTCTCCAGACATGAAGTGAGGAAAAATGACCTGCAACAGGTACACAGTCAGCAGATACAAAGCTCTAAAAGCTTCTAGCCTTCCCCTACTGTAAAAAAAAAAATGATTTCTGTCTCTGTTGATGTTGGAGATTAACCCTCACTTCCTTTCTGGTGAAACCTTTGTCATTTATTTCCTATGCTCCTCAGTTCCATCTAGTCACCATAATGTGGTATTACATTACCCTACATTCTAACCTGAAAAGAAAATATACAAAGGACATTCATTTTTGTTAGAATAGACCTCTATGTGAGGAGCAGTCTTACTAAATCCTGGATAGTAGTAAAAACTCATGTTAACCAAACAATGTTTCACTTTTATTCATGCAGTAACCTAGTTATCATCATTTACAAAGAGTAATAGCTTCTTAATTACAGGCGTTTTTGTTTGGCCAGGTTGATCTCAGTCTGGAACTGCTCACACCACTTAAAATGATTAATTACTTGTGGACATTTATGACTAATAATTATGATATATCTTCATTTATATACGAGGCAGTTCTTATGTTAAAGATGCTCCAGTAGATTCAGTGTGACCCAGTCATCTCTATATAGTGGTTGGAGAACAAAGGAGCAACAGTATATTGGCAAATTGTAGTAAAATAACAACCTAGGTTGAGATCTGGGTTTTTAGTTTGAGTAAACAACAATTTTTTGTTGTTGTCTGTGTTCCATTGGAAAGATTTGGGTTTCGGGGGATTTGTCCATCCACGCTGCTTCAGGCCCCGTTCACACCCAGGCGTCATCGTCTTTGCACGTTTGTACGCTTTTTTTGAACATTTTTGTGTGTGTTAACCACACTCACATGAAGACATGCAATTTCTCTGGCCACCCTCCACCCTGACAGTGTCAGCGTGAAGTCAGAGATGATTTGAGGATATACAGCCGAGTGATACACAAATAAGATGCATCTTTGTTAGTAGTTATTATAAATTTGATTGTTAGGGCTCATACAATTTGCACATAAAAAATGCAGTGACTGCATTAGTGGTGGATGGACTCATTCAGTTTGTTTTTCATTTTGCTTAGTGAATGCTACTTGCCTGAAAATCCTATCTTTATACAGTGCAACATTGAGAAAAGAGACCACAAAGTGTGAGTAAAGTCACTAATAACTCTCAATTTTTCTTATATGTAAGACCTAATTCTGTATAAACCATCACTGCCTACATTGCTCCTATGCTGATGCCTCCTTCTGTGCACAGCAAAACAGCTACGTACTGTTTTAGTCTTTGGAAGCCTTTATTGTGGGGTTCAATAAACCCTAAAGAGTGCAGATGGGAAGGTCGCAATAAGCACAGCCAGAGAAACAAACGCAAAGAACGGCGCCTTCTCCTGGTGAACTGTGTTTCATTTATTAAATAATACAAAATGTTTAAAAATACTCACAATAGTGGTTTGTATATATATATCTATAGATATATAGATATATACATATATATCTATATATCTATAGATATATATATGATCTTCCACATCCAAACACCATGTTATAGTCATGGTAACATGGTGGACCAGGCCAGCCGGCTACCAATGCCAAGATCAACTGATGTGTTTCTGGGGCGTACCCCCTTCTTCAGAGTTTGTTGCGCTTATGACAAATTACTATTGTAAGTATTTTAAATTTTTTTTATTATTTAATAAATTAACAGTACTTTACGAGGAGAAGGCACAGTTCTTTGTGTTAGTTTTCCATGTGGTGGAAGACTCCCCTGTCAGATGTAATCAGCGGCCTCTCGTTAGGAAGATGTTTTTTGTATGAAGAATTGGTCCACCACTAGTGATAACTGGTTGTGCATATGTAAGCACAGCCAAAGGCATAAGGAGCTCAAGAACACCTCCTACACAATGCACATTAAGCTGCTAATTTTTCAGTGATGTTCATTTTACAATAGCAACATGGACTCAAAGGTTAACCACTGTGAGCCAGATTGTAAATTGTCGGAATTGTTTTTGGCTTTGTATATTGTTTTTCTGTATTTTTTATTGTCAGAACTAAAACGATATATATCCCAAATGGAACTACTTGTTCGCTGTCTTTAGCTAACCCATTGTGCTCTGGGAATTATTTGTCATTCATTACATTTTTAACTTAGAAAAAATAGAACTGACCACAAGCTATTCTAGTTTCAATTTAAAATGCAAATTAGGAGGTTAGGTTGTAGAAGGGGTGGTGTCCAGCACTGCAGTGTTCTGAATGATAGCCCTTTGAGAGTACTTCCAGTAGAAGGGTCATTTTATTTATTATATGATTACTACTATCTTGCAGCTCAAGAAAAACGCTATTGCAAAAGACTAAGTACTACAAAGACTATAATTCATCAGTTATGATATCATCTGGAGCAGATATTGTCACTACAGAGTTTGGAGTCTACTTTCACATGAGTCAGTGGGCAGAGGTAAAAGTGCCATTTCCATTTCTACCTTCTAACTCAATTGTGATTTTGATTATTTGTACTGCTTTAGAGAAAAGTGTCACTTCTAAGTGAATGACAGGTCTATGTTAGTAAATGGAGGTCTCACGAGCAATTTGTTTCTTTCTATTAAGTGTAAAATCCAACTTAACCATATGTATATAGTAGTTCTGCACTATCCATGGGCCACACATCGATTTTATACATATTTGCATTTATGTTTTTAACATTTGGGGTGCCTCAAGATTGGCATACTTTTAAAGGGTGCCATGGTTAAAATGGTTGAGAAATACTGCTGTAATACAATGCAAATGAATAATGCCTCTTACCTTGTTACAGAGGTCTATGGAGCTGATAAGTAATGCCACTCGAACGGTGACTTCAGTCCGAATATTTAATTCCCTAAATTCTAAACATATTTCTACTTCATCAGCCACCTATTATGTAAGCTCACCATACTCCAGGCTTGGATGGTAAGAGTTTTATTTTATCAGTATACTAATGTAAAGGGACGCTAAAGGGAGTTAACGTTTTTTAAGCAAAAGAGACATACAAAATCTTTTTTGCCAAAAAAAGTTTCCCTTACGCTTCTAGCAATTTTTCACTGTTAATGTACACTTGATGGTGCATTCTCTGTGCAGTGTACATCCTAGGTAGGAAATCCAATGAAATGATTCATTTGCTTGAGGTAGAAATAAATTGTCCAGTACAGAGTTGAATATGATAGTGTTTTCTGTTGTACAGGACACTTACCACAGCAGATCTCAATCAAGATGGCTGGGATGACCTGGTTATAGGAGCCCCAGGTTGCAGCAGTCAGGGCCATATTCAAGTCGGTTGTGTCTACATACTTTATGGTAACGAATCAGGACTACCTTCTGTGGACATGGATCTAAACAAGGATGCTGATGTCTTGTTGAAAGGTTCGGAGGTGATTGTTTTTTTTTTTAAATATATAAAGGTAAATGAATACAGGCACACCTGCTGAATTCATAATGGTGTATAGGTACACAAAATACTACACTGTACTAGCATCACATATATTTTTCATGTTAAGTGAAAGCTGTGGGTGGCAACTGTCAGAATACAATAGCTGGCAGAGGTGATTCCTCCATCCACGCTGTTTAGTGCACATGGGGGAATAGGTCGGTGTGGCCAACTTTACAAAAATCAGTCACTGCTGCCTCCCGACTACTCTAAACACAGTACTCACTTGGGGAGGAAGTACTGAGAAAATGCTCCCTCCTTCATTCAACACAATAGTGATATCAGAGCCTCTGCCTATGCACCGTCACTTTACAGGAGCTCAAGGACTACTTTTGGCTCTATTGGCTGCTAAGGCTTTAGTATGACATTATTGAATGACATTGGGGACAGTGCATATTAGCACATTTTATCACTTAAAGCTCACATGATGTGGAGTTGTAATTTAACAACATCTTGCTTACTTTGTTTTCAAGCCCTCCGGTCGGTTTGGCTCTTCAGTGGCAGTGCTGGACTTCAATGTGGATGGTCAGCCAGATCTAGTCGTGGGAGCTCCATCAGTTGGAGGAGCCCAGCTTACATATACAGTAAGATACAGTAGCTTGGTCTACATCACTCCTGACTAAATGACACCAGTAATTAGGTAAGATTATATACAATATGATAGGAGGACAATAAAGATTTAAATTGTGTAAAGAAGGGTTACATGGCACAGAAATATTGCCCACTTCATGTGTTCATCTGATACTAGTTACTTCAAAAACATGTAGACTCAGGCAACTAAAGTGTAAAACCAATAGATTTAAAGTGACACTAAATTCAGTAGTTAAATCTTAAAAATACATTGAAGCATCTTAACTATTAACACAAATGGAACTTATTTGTGTATCACTCAGCTGTAGATCCTCAAATCCTCTCTGAATTGGTGATGACACTGTCCTTCCTTCTGGAGGGTGGCTACTTTTGTTCCCCCTGGTCCCTGTGTCTGTTGTAAAGCAGCCACTGCTCCAACTGTGCTTCTCTGATGGACTACAGTCTCAATACAAATTAATACATACCATTTAAGATTGTAGTCCATCAGAGGAGTGAGCTTGGAGTGGCACAATTTAATGCATTTTTAAGATTTAATTCCTGAGCTTTAAGTATATTTATTAATAGTTACACTTTTATTAAGAATTATTAAAGCATACATCTGACTACATATGTAAAGATAAAATATGGCTGTCCCTGTATAAATAGGTCATTACATATAATGCTTAGAATCAAGTGTTCTAATGCAGTAACAAAGATTATTTGTGGTGTTAAAAAATAGGCTCAGTTCACAAAGCTTCAACATAAGGATAAGTATCTCTACTTTGACTCATTTTCAGGAGAAAATAACTGTCACTTAAAAAAAAAAAAATATTTTACTGACTAATTTGAAGATGTAGCACAGGGAAAGGAAACAAGATATTTCACATAACATTTAGAGCAACTGCTTTGCTTATATGGAGCTAAATAACATTTCTTTAATTGTACTTGATTTCTAGGGTTCTGTATATATATATTTTGGAACCGGAAGTGAAGGCCTTTCTTCTCAACCAAATGTCACAATAAAATGCAGGGTGAGTGCACTGGATACATTCAAAACATGAATAACAAATATATTTTGGTTGATTTATGAAAGGAGAAAAGCCCTTCTCTAAAAGGAAAAAATTAATTTAACTTGCCTGGGATTTTTTCATTAGCTTAGTGAATGAGTTGAAGCTCTGCTGACTTCCATCATCCAATTATGTACAAGCAAAATTATGTTTTTTTTAAATTATCCTTGCACGTGATACTTATTATTTCCAAAGTACATTTTCACCACATTCACTAAGCTAAGTTAAAAATTCACTTTGCAAAGTGTACATGCTCTACCCCTTTAATAAATCAACCCCATTGCTTCTTATAAATAGCATTGCCCTTTACACATGCATTCGAGTGATCTGTAAGATATACACTAACTATAATATTTTACCCCTGCAGGAAACCTATTGCAATTTGGGATGGACACTTCTGGCTGCTGATGTGAATAAAGACAAGAAGGATGACCTTGTAATTGGTTCTCCTTATGCACCAGGTGGAGGGAAGCAGAGAGGATTTGTGGCTGCATTTTCCTCAAATCATGGAAGATCCAGAAAAGGTTATATATTTGTCTGATATGCTTAGGGTATGATGGTGCATATCTGTATATGCTCCTTGCATATTTCGGTAAAAAGTATGCAAAAGTTGGAAGTGAAGAAGAACTCTGTATTTTTGTTCCATGCCAGCGACTCAGAAAGTATTGAAGCCATTGAGAAGATGGCGGACCAGCAACTAGCATGGAGAGGTCATTATTGGCAGCCTTCATATTCTCTGAGTTCAAGGTTTCTTGTAGGGGTAAAGCCTATGGGGTGTCCACCATCGTGGAGGTTTCAGATTGTTACTTATGTTGCATCCATATGTTTCGTGCCCACTTTGAGCAATGTTTTTTCCAGGCATTCTATTTGTGGAAGAAGCAGAGTGGATTGTAATGGGGGAACATGACTATGCTTGGTTTGGTTTTTCTCTTCATAGTCATAAAGGCAAGACAAAAACATTGCTAATGGTTGGGAGTCCTACCTGGAAATCTCTCAAAAAGTAGGTCTGTCTTTTGTTTGTTACTAATCATGATACATAATACATTAATGAGTTTAATTGCTTAACATCTAGGAAATAGAATATAGAGGTACCATATGCAAAGATTCAGCAGATGTATCCACTTGAAGAATATTTAAGGTAGTCACAAATTCCTGTTTAAAAACGGAAGTATTATTATACAAATATTCAGAAATATCTGTTTATATGGCTAGAGAGTTAATTCACAAATCATTACACAAGAATAAGGACTTTTATTTTCAGCCATGTGAGTCTTTTAAATCTTATTGGAATCAGCTAAAAATAACTGTCGC
>NW_017306964.1:108229-119708 GCF_000935625.1 Nanorana parkeri
AACCCAATAAAAAATCATGCGCCCCCCCCCCCCCCCCCCCAATGTGATAGCAAAGAAGTTAGAAAAAAATAAACGGTAAACAAAATTAAAAATTACTCCAGGGATATAGAAGGAAATGAGTTTGGAAATACTAGAGAGTTGCTTAAATAATGCATCACACTAAAAATAAACCTATTAGATTTTAGTCAACTAAAATCGACTTTAATTTTCATTGACTAGAATCGACTTGAATTTAGTCAGCTAAACTAGACTAAAATATAAATTAATCTGATGACTAAAATGCGACTAAAATTAAAAATACATTTTCATCAAAAGACTAAGATGAAATTTGGCATCAGAATTAACACTGGAATGGGGCTAGTTCACACCGGATATGTTGCATTACATTGCGCTGAAAAAAGTGGTGCATCTTCTACTTTTTTTTTTAATTGCAACGTAAAGCAAAGTAGCGCATCGGAGCGGTGGGAACTAGCCCCATTGACACCCATTCATCTTTCAGTGCCCTTCCATTAGCATCTATTGAAAAACGTATCGCAATGCAACTGATCCAGTGTGAATGAAGCTCTTATATATGTGATGTGTACATTGATCACTTTCTGCTTTGTTATTTCTGCTTGTGCAATCATGAACTCTAGTAAGCAATCATCACTCCCTCACAACAACCTTGGTGCCTAGAAGTAATATATTATGTTTCTTCCCTACATCAAACCCCATCAAAACCTTGCAGCTTTAAGTTATAAATATAACATTGTTCATATTTTGTTTATAAAAAACAGACATTGCTAAGAAAACCATAGATAATCCTTATTCATCTGTTATCTTTGTCACTTCACATCCACTATCACCCACGGTCCATACCATTCTGCTTTTCCATTTCATTCTCCCCTCTGACCTGTTTATAGGAGACAGTTCTTCATACTTTTTCCACCAACTGACCGGTTATATTCCCCAAGATTCCTCAGGTACCTTTTGTGATATCTCCTCTCCTAACTTCCACTAAGCACCTTAGCTGTACTTATGCTAGATGCATGGCAGATTTGTTTTCAGCCACTGCATGCATGGGAATATCTATTATATGTTCATATTTACTGAGATATACAGTATGTGGACTGTTTCATTGACTTTATAAATTGTTATGACATTTGGATCATCCCTGTTCCTTTTTGTATGCTGCGACATGTAGTACAGGGGTAGGCAACCTTGACATCCATCTCTGTTGAATCTACAAATCCTAACATGCCTCTTTCTCTGGGAGTCATGCTTGAGGCTGACAGAGTCTTGAAATGCCTCATGGGACTTGTAGTTTCACAACAGCTGGAGTGCCAAAATTGTCTATCGTTGATGTAGGGCTTGACCCCTTTGTCTCTCATTTTGTATTACAAGTGTTATTCCCATATAGGTTGATTTTTTATAAGCAAATCTCTGTCTTATAAAGCAAATCTGTAGAGTCTGACATATTCATGGTTGTGTATGATTTGTGCTAAAGTCTGAATTCAATACAATATTTTTTTTAAAATTGTATTAAAATGTTTATTTTGTACAGATACGGTAACAAAGACTTACAGAGTATTGGGAAAGCCTATGGATTCTATCCACCAAGAAAAAGTGCATCATTTGTTATAAATGGACATTCTGTGAGTTACTTCCTTTCATTTAGATTCAAGGGACAATTACAGGTTGTTCCTATTTAAAATATAAGATTTATTTAAAGCTTAACTCCAGTCACATATACTGTAAATGACACACATGAAGGCAGCTCCGTATTTATTCATATATCATTAAATGCATTTTAAAAAAAAATAAAAGCAGTGTAAGTACCCGAATTTGCCTCTTGCAAATGCCTTTACAATAGAGCCCAGACAGGGAGAAGGAAAAGCAGCAAAAAAGAGCCAATAAATTGTGCTGCAGTGCTCATGTGCTAACAAGGAACATACTGAGAGGAAACAACAGAGTGACAGAGAGATGAACTTATCAGCATGCTGCTTCTCCATTCACTGCCCAGTCACAAACTGGGGGAGGGACAAGACCTCTAAGTGTAACTTAACTGTAGCAGAAATAAAAAAGGTATTCTGTCCTGCCAGACAGGGCTATGCTGTGTGGCAGAGCTGTGTAAATCTCAAAGTTAGATGGACAGACAAAAATCCTTTGGCAGGTAAAACAGTCCTTTATATGGATTCCATCTGTGCATTTGCCTGTGTCTAGATTTCAGCTGTAAGTGTTCAGTAATTCCATTAACACACACTTCTACACTGAGTGGCCAGATTATTATTACCACCCCATCAGTACTTCGTTGGGCCACGAGATAACTCCACGAGATGACTTTGTTGGGCCGTCTCGTGACTCCATGAGATGTTGAAAGGTGATGCGAGGAATCTGACACTGCACTGTTGCCCTTCTGTTGTCTTGTACCAGTCTTGCCACCCTCCGTTCTGCCCTAACATTGACTAGTCGCTGATGGCCACAATTCGCGCGTTCAGACCCAGATTTTCGTCTGACAGTCCAGTCTTTAAACACTTTAACAATGAGCCCCTCTTGAACATTTAACGAATTCTGTTGTTTTGCTGATAATCGCTCAATGGCTCGCGCCAACAATCATCCCACGTTCAAAGGCTGTTTAATCGCGTTGTTTACCCATATCTTCAGAAAAAATCACTTCTACTGTTGTGGTAAACAACCTGCTTCCCTATTTATAATGGTCTGTCCCTCTAGCAACTTCAGCACAAAATTATAGCTAATTATAGCTAATTTGCCTACAACTGTCAGGTGGTCATAATAATCTGGCCACTCAGTGTAATGTAAAATGAACATAGTATCAGGTTCAAACATCCTTTGCCTCTTTCTAGCTATCACAGTCATTATTTTATCAATCTTTAAAAAAAAAAGAAAAAAACTCCAGGCAGAAAAAAAAAATCTTAACCCTTGCAGTGGGGCTACCCCCGCTCTGCAAGGGTTAAGTGCTTGTTTTGGTGTAGGGTGTAAAATAAAAAAAACATATAATCATCCGATTCTCGGAGCCCATGGTTAGGTTCACATTCAACAATAGAATCGGGGTCCACAAATGCAAAAAAAGACAATGTCTAACCCTCATTTCCCATGGCCAGTCCTCCTTCCAAGATAACTCTGGTACCAAATATCCAATCACTCAATTCATCACATGTGCCCACGATCACGTAATTTACGGCCTGCAATGTTCTTGCAACCTCCTTTACATTGGCCGCACCATCCAACCCCTCCACAAACGCATAGTAGAACACAGGAGGTTCATCGAGAAGGGGTGCACTGAGCATAGCGTCCCACGCCACTTCCTCCTGAAACACCACAAAAACACAGAGCACCTAAAAGTGTTTGCCATTGAGCAGATTTCCACCAAACTCTCCCCTCCAGAAAGATTCCACCTCCTGTGCAAAGAAGAAACATACTGGATTTATAAATTAAACACACTGTCCCCCCATGGCCTTAATGAAGAGCTGGAAATTAACACCATCATTTGACCACTTGATCGCCAAACATACTTTCTTTTTACTTAGCTTACCTACTCCCCAATAGAACATCCCTTCCACTCCTTAACATGCCCTCTCTGAGCCACCCATTTATTCCCCCACCCCATAACCCCTCATAGCTCACCAGCCTTTGTTTCATTATTTATGTCTCTCCCATTGCCCACATAATATAGCCTCTTCGCACCACTTCCACCCCTCCCCTCCCCCCCATAACCCCTCATAGCTCACCTGCCATTGTTTTATCATTTATGTTTCCCCTATTGCCCACATAATATAGCCTCTTCACATCACTTCTCCCCCTCCCCAGTTTTTTCACACATGCTGTTTCATGTTTATGTTTATTCCACATTCTCGCCTCTCACTTCCTTGTTTCTCTCTCCCCGCCCTCCTCGGCAGCGCCACCCACTTTATGCTTATTCCACATTATCGTCAGTCACTTCCTTGCTGCTTCCTCCCCGCCCTCCTCGGCAGCTCCACCCACTTCCCCACATTAAAAAAAAGCCGTTTTCCCCGCCAACCTTCCGGCTTGAAAAAGACCTGGCTCTTCGAAACGCGTAGCCGCAACAACGTTCACCTGCTCACATTTGCCTTCTCCCCAAGACTCAGCGCTCGTTGCCCCGGGCGTCGCTGCTCGCACCCTCGAGCGCTGACGTCACACCACTCCCACTGACTCTCCCGGCTATCACAACATTCTCCGCTCTCTGTGCCCGCCCGCCTCCAGCCGTCCTCTCCCCCTGACACACCGCTCGTTGTCTCGGGCTGGCTTGCTCGTGCCCTCGAGCGTTGGAGTCTCATCACTCCCATCAGCGATTCATTGCTGGACACCTCGGGCTCCATCCCAGTCTCTTTCCCTCTCTGCACACCCGATCCGCCCAGTGCATATGCCCACACTGACCTAACACTTCCAGCCGCCAGACCCATCACCCTTAAGCAGCAACACAGTTCACACCAGCTGCACCATACCCCTCTCAGTCCCAACAGCATCCAACAGGCCATGTCCACCCGTGCCTGTCACCCCCCTCCCATGCATTAATCGGACCCAGGCTCCCACCACCATCCAGCACCCCCCAAACCCTCAATTCCCCCTGACCTTCCCACAAGCACAATTGATTGCTCATAATCCCCACCAGTGGAGGTTCCCCATCCATCCAACCCTCATCGATGATATCGCATCCGCACCCACCCAGTTGGATTTGGGTTTTTGTCCGGTCAGGATTGCAATGGGACAGGAGGATCCATTTTTCAGCCAGGCGGCAACGAGGTTCAGGTGAGCATAGCTTTGTTATTTTATACCGTACACTAAAACGAGCACATAACCCTTGCAGTGTGGGGGTACTCCCACTGGAAGGGTTAGGATTATTTCTGTCTGGAGTTCTTCTTTAACAAACTGATGACTGGGAACAAACATTAACCCAGCTTTAGCCAAGAATTTTGTTATTATTATTATTATTATATCTAGAAACTTGTAATGGGCAACTGATACAACCAGCTTACAACTCCAGCTAAAACCGTTTTCGAGAGAGGAAAAAATAACATCTGCCTGTTAAAAGCAACAAAGTAATGAGACATCATTAATATCCATGATACTGTATATACAAGCACTTTTGAAGTGTATGCTTATTTTCTTCCCAGGAAAAGGACTAGAAAATTGCTACAAATTCCATGTAATAGCCCCTATAAAAAAACAAATCAAATCAATAGTATTACTCTGTTCAGTTTTTATTTATGCTTTTGCCCAGCTTTTGTTCAGTCCCATAGGAGTTATGTAGTCTCATGTATTTCAGGAACAGAGTAAGATGGGTTCATCATTTGCAAGTGGGACACTATATGTGAACGGGGAGAGGAAGCACGTGCTACTTACTGGGTCACCTGCACAAAGTAGGTCATTTACTTTGCAATTGAATTAGAATGACTAATGTATGGTATAGATTAAAATAATTTAATAAGAGCTAACAGTAATTAACTGTACTGCTGGAACAATCATTGTGATTTACCCCAATAACAAGCACTAGGAGAGTCTGAACATGTCCACCACTTCAACAGCCAAAACATGTTAAAGTATAATGTTTAAAGTGACAGTGGCAAACCTTTCTCTTATTTCTATGGCTGGCTTATTTAGACGCTGACATGTTTGAATTTGACTGTAACAAGCAGCGGTGTAACTACAGATCATGGGGCCCCATAGCAAAACTGTGATGGTGGGCGATCCCTGACGACCTCTCTCTGAGTTGTGACTAATGACACCAAGCTCCAAGAGACTCCTCTTGTGCACCTGATGTCAGCTTTCCTACACTGTAGACTTTATGGAGGATTAGGATTATCAACTGCAACCACCCCAACCCTTAATGACACAGTACTTTGCTATTTTCACATGTTCTATATTTAATTTGCCTCAACAACACTTAATGGGGCCCCTTTCCACCCCCAGGCCGCATAGCAGCTGCCTGGGCTGCTATGGCTATAGTTACGCCACTGGTAACAATATAAGGAAAGACAGGAAATGTAACAGAATTTTGTTATGCATGAATTAAAACACTGCACAAATTGAAGGAAAAGTAATGGTGATCTGGTTCCATAGACATCATGATAGTGACTGGCGAATCTCTCACCTTTTTAAAAAATAGTAAAGAGATCTGCTGTGTGTGGACAACCAATGGCTGAAAAGGATGGTTTAAGGCTTAAAATAGATGGGAGATATTTCACTAAGTGTAACAGATAGTGAGGCACTAACAAATATATCAGATGCTCATAGCCACTTGTTCCATTGTTATTCCCTACAATTCCCAATCCATACCTGATTGTTAAATTAGGTTGCATCATTAGAAATTATTAGGCCATTAAGTGATGCCCCTGCTATGTACTCCAACAAAAGATTGGAGTAGGCCTGGGGAATGGTAAAAAACAGCATGTTTATCTATGTAAATGAAAGGGCTAGTCCAAAAGAAAGTTGAATTAAGTGTATCAACAAAAGAGACTTTCCTCTTAACAATCAGGGATCACTTGTCTTCCTAGGTCTCCAGAGCATTTAGATATTAGTTTTTTTTACAAAATTATTTATGTATTTTTTTGCACAATATAAAACAGGAAACAATATAACCACCAAAATGAAATAAATACATTTATAAAGAAGTTACAGGGCGGTATAAACAGTTCCAAAACAGTACATGACAAGTGAGGTTCATTGAGTAAGCATAGACGGTCAATACAGCTCAAAGGAGAACTATGGGGTTAAGGCTTTTCCCCATAGTTCTCCTTAGGGTAACGGGAGGACACAAACTAGCGTCTTCTCGTCACCCTAGGCTCAGTATACAGCTCGCGGTATACTGAGACGCCGCAGTATATCGCGAGCTGCTGCTCGCGGTATACTGAGACGCCGCAGCTGAAGCAGATCCCGACAATTATGCCGGGATCCGCCCAGCTGCGTGAGTGACAGCTGGCACTGCCTATCTAGAGGCAGAGCCAGCTGTACCCGCCCCCTCCCCCGTCCATTCCGCAAGTCAGCGCTTGCGGATCAGAGTGGGGAGGGGGGAATCCAGCCCCTCCCCTGTCACGGCAGAGAGCCGTGACAGGATCGAGAGGTGAGCGAATGCCGGTATGTGTTCGCTCACCTTCCGATCTACTGAGCCAACCTGTGACAGTCTCATTGTCACAGGTCGGCTAGAACTATGAGGTGAGTGAAAAGCACTCACCTCATAGTTCTCCTTTAATGATAAATTACCCAAATAGAACCAGGATCCAACAAGCCTTATGGTGGGAATGGGAATGAAGGGGTTAAAGGGAGATGAGAGGAGGTAGGTATGAGGGAAAACCAGATATAAAGAATATAACAACCTTGTCAGTCTAGCTAAAACACATAACCATTGTGAAGCAGGGCAGCCAGGAATCAGGCAGGGTATCTGCACCCAGTATCTCTTGTATCAAGTCAGAGGGGTAGTCAAGTGCCACAAGCTGGTCAAGAGCTACCTAAACCCAACAAGAATTGCATCAATGTATGGTAGGACCCTAGCCCTGGGAGACTAGCAAGTGGGCTCAAGTGACAGAGTCTGGGAAATGAACTGAGCAATAATGAATCTATGTAGCCCATATGGCATACAATTTATCTTACCAGCACTTACAGGTGGCAATCCATTGTTCTGATTCCATGATGTCTGACACCAGTCTGATCCAATCTCCTCTAGAGGGAGTAGAAACCCATTTCCACTTAGCCCATAGATATAAGCTACTTTAAAACCAGCTATTAGGCTTTTTTTCTAACATGATGGTGGTACTGTTATGAAAGCAACTTGCTTTTAAATAATGTGCAATGATGGCATTAAAAAGGTAGTTTGGCATATGTTAGGTTTAGCTTAAGATCACTTGATATGCAGCCACAAAATGTACAAAATCTATTCACTTTGTATTAACCACATGTCTTTAAATTGTTCTAGACACAGTTTTGAAAGTTATGTTTATATCAAGAATATTGCATAATGCTGGAACATCCACAGTGTATGAACTCAAAGATACAAAGAATCCATCCCTACTGGGAACATTAAGAGGGGATGGAGAATTTTCTCGCTATGGTACAAAGCTACTTCTAAGCGATCTGGATGGTGATGGCCTTGGTATGAAAACATATCTTCTGCTTTAATGTGATTGCCTATCCAGTTTATTACTGTTACTCAACTTATTCTAAATCAGGATAGAAGTGTTGGGGTGCTACTTCTTTATGATTCAATGTGTCAGTTTTGTCATTAGCTCCCAAAACATTGTTCATTGGGTAACCTGCAACGGCTTGTATTTAGTAGTGTCCAAATACAGGTACAATGCTTGAAGAGTTACAATATATCTACACAGAGTGTCAGCTCCTCTCCTCTTGAGCTGTGCTAAACAGAGTGTGAAGCTGAAAATCCCTGAAATGCATGGATCTGTACTGTTAAAGAAGACCTCACCTGATCTTCGGTCCCGCAGTGGTCAGCGCTCACCTTTCTCCCTCTTCTGCTCCAACTATGGAATGTCCCTCGGTGTCCTCACATCTAATGCAGGTCGATGGAACTGGATAAGATGTGATGACATCAGCTGTCCTTAGACTACCAGAGCCCAGAGGAGAAGAGGTTGCGAGGACTAGTCTAGCAGCCCGAAAGGAGCCAGTGGGATCAAGGAGCAGGTGAGTAACACAGCTTTCTTTGAGCCTCCTAGGAAAAAATGAGCATTAAACTGTGCAGGGTAGTCCCGCTGCAAGAGTCAGTTTTTTTGTTTGCATGGAGTTCTTCTTTAAATTGGCAAGTAACTACAAAATGAAACGAATCCAACAGCTTTTCAATATCCCAATAAAATATTGTTCAAGTTGTCAATCAACTGAAAAACGCCTAATCTGGCAAAGTTATTAGAACTAAGCTATCCCTAATGGGCATTAAAACTTCTATTCATTACAAAAAATAGAAAACTGAAGAAACTAACAAATAGAAGCATATTAGATATTCCAATTCAAAATACAAATTGATATATGCCATTGTTTCTAAGACTTATTAGCAAGTGCTGTATACCCTACAGCAAAGGGAAAAAAGAAAGGACTATATCACATTGAAGAGATAAATGTTTGTTTTTTTGGCTTACAGATGAAATCATTGTGACCTCACCTTTATGGACCGGTGACTACACATCAATGTTGTTCGGTTCTCAGACAGGTCGAGTCTATATTTATAATGGAAATACCACAGGATTGCTAAAAGATAGATGCAAGTCATGGTCTTCACCATGCCCTGAGGACTGGGTAAGAGAATGATGAAATAGCAGCTGTTTTTCTCAATGCTGTGAAATCTTCTGCTAAAATTCTAAGAAAGTGTAGGAAACAACCCTTCTATTTGTGCAATTTGAGCTCACTATTACAGTTAATGGTTACTCTTGCAAGTGTTTGATAGCTACAGGTCTGTAATCTTTTACAGACTTGCAATAAATTACCACAAAGTGACCATTATGGGTTAGAAATATTTGATCACTGTCGCACAGTTGTTCCACATTCACAGGTGTAGTATGTTTTGGCGGATGTAGGTGAATCTGGGCATTTGTAGGGGGTTAAAATTATTTTAGTGACTAGATAATTTTCTATGACAACTATCTCATGTCTTTGGGTACCAAAAGCCTCTGTATTAGAGATTACTTGATTTTGAAAATTTAACAACTGAACTGCAGCTAAATACCAGTATTAAATATCCACCCAACCAGGGCCTACTTGCTCATTTAAAAAATGCATGCAATACTTTTTAAATATGATTGTCTTTTTTTTCCTTTGCAGGCACAATATGTACTAATCTCTCCTGAAGTAAGTTGAACATTTAAGGTACAAATGCTCAAATTTTTTAAGATTTATATTAATAAATCTCAATATTTCAGGAAAAATCAAGGTTTGGAAGCGACATGAATTCAGAGATGATTTGAGGATCTACAGCTCAATGATACACAAATAAGATAAATTTTAGTTAATAATCCCAGAGTCCAGTGCGTTACCAAGTCCAGAGTCCAGTGCGTCACTAAGTCCAGAGTCCAGTGCGTTACTAAGCCCACATATAGCTATATACATGCTATACATAGCATAAAGGTAAAAAATGATATATGCAGTGTTATTCATTTTAGATGTCAAAAGAGTTTTGTGGCTCCCGGTGTTTTATTTTCTGTGGGAAATATATATATATCTATATCCTGAGTCCAATTCATATGCTGTTCTGCATTGCAGTATAATGCATTGCTGGGATTTGTAGTCCCGTTACTAAGTTGTAGTGCGTTACTAAGTCCAGAGTCCAGTGAATTGCAAAGTCCTGAGTCCAATTTTATATACTGTTCTGCATTGCCGTATAATGTATTGCTGGGATTCGTAGTCCCCCTACACCTGTGACCATTCTGCATTACAGTGTAAGCTCCTCTGTACAGAAACTAATGGGACTGGCTGAGTGTTCTCTGTACAGCACTGTGGTATATGTTAGAGCTATATAAATGTATAATATTAGTGTGACACTTTGGGGGGACCACAAGTACCAGCATGCCACTGGCAGCTGGGGGGGGGCGCTAGCCATGTAGACTGTATGGGGCTCCATGATTTCTGATGGCGGCCCTGAAGATATGATTATTGTTGTATACTTTAAAAAATTGGCTGAACACACTATTATAAGTACAGTTGGTCTGTCGTTTTATAAGGCACAAATGAGCTTCCAGGTGAGTTTTCTTGATGGATTCCACGTTCCAGCAGAAAAGAGAAGATTTTGTGACCCCATAATTTGTAGTAGCAAGTGAGACCATTATCAAAACTTATTAGGGCCACACTGACCATGACCACTTAGGCCCCATTCACACGTAGCGATTTCGTGCATTTTTGCCGCGCGATATCGCGCATTTTTGCCGCCCGATATCGCGAGAAGTCGCTGGCTAATGATATTCAATGGAGCTGTCTTAGCTCCATGTCGCGCGTTGCAAGTCGCTTTTACAGCACCCTTTTTTCGGCGGATTTTGCTTTTTTCTAATGGAGCCCAACGGAGAAGGTCACGCTACCGTCGCTGGAACGTCACCCCGAAAGTCGCGCTATCCCGGCCGCTGCAAAAGGTATGTCGCTACGTGTGAATGGGACCTTAGTATGTAAAAGTAAATAAATGTTAATTTGCTGACTGGATACAGGTGTTAGAGATGAAGATTCAAAGGACATATCCTATTGCACTACAACTTCATCTATTACCTCCTTCTGAAGAACCCTTTGGATTAGGTCTAATGTGTAAATGAATAGATGTAAAAAAACCATTTATCAACCTGTTGGTAGAAGACATGGTCGGTGATGTTAATATTAAAACTGTTTTGATTTTGCTATTCCAGAAGCAGGTGGTTGTTGCAGCTGCAAGAAGCTCCAATAGAGCAAGACTGGCTGGAGCAGTGTACATTTACAATCTCAACTGAACTTTCTCGTGTGTAAAAAAAAAAAAAAAAAAAAAAAAAAACTTATAAAGGGGGGAAATTTT
>NW_017306964.1:119721-180986 GCF_000935625.1 Nanorana parkeri
ACTGTGGTGAAAAAAAAAAAAAAAAAAAGAAATGACTTAGCAAGGAGTGAAGTTGTTTATAGAAAAAAAATCTGTCATCTTTGGACAAAAAAAGGAGAATGTGTGCAACTGCAATTCAGCGAATGCTCTGCTATATTGATTCCTTGGTTAAGATGTTTCTTAGTTGTTTGCACCAAGTCCCCACTGTGGTCAAAGCAACAATTAAGAGACTATGTGCTCAAATTGGTCCTGTTCAGCTGGGAGAAATGAAGAGATCACCTGAATGGACACAGATCAATTCCATGTAGGTACAACAGTATTCCATAATATAAGCATCAACTGTAATGATCTGTGGAAATGGACTGGCAATGTACTATAATCCATGCCATCAGAATGGTTGGACTAGGTCAGAACAAAGAGGCATGGTAATTTGTATCTGAAACCTACATGAGCATATTACTGCTACCCAAGGGAGTTCTGATTGTCCAAAATGAACCAACTATTTCAGATTACACTTGTTTACCTAGAACAATGTGGAATGAAAGATTCATTTTTCTTTAGTATGTTTCACACATTTAATAAACATATTTTTGGCAATCATTTTCTCCTTTCTAAATATAATGAGCAATATTTATCCAAGTGTACTCAGTGCGCAGACTTTAACTTAACAAATGATCACAACATCTATCAAATTAACCATTCATGGTGAAATAAGAATGTGTTACATTGATGGTGGGGGTTGGAATTGCAATGCATTTCAACAGACACAGGGACGCACCTCTCTTTAAGCTTCCATATGGGTGTTGTAGTTTTGTACTGTTGTGTGTATATGAAAACCCTTCTTTACCACTAGTCATGGAAATGCAGTCCAGCATTAAGTGTACCAGGCTTCAAGCATATCTAAACCCAAAATCAGAATGTAATATATTGCAGCTTACCAATTCTTACATATGGTGGCTGCATTAGTTTTCCTGTTCTACTCTTCTTTTCCTTTATTTTTAGCTGGTTATCTGGCTAGTAAGTCGGCTATTTTTTAATTTCCTTTAAAAGAATGAATTGTTCAGCAAAAGTGGCAGATAGGAGGTTGAGACAAACCATGCCTACAATGCTTTTATACATTTAGGTAAAACCTTTATCGCAAAAGAAAAAAAAATCTGAAAAAAAAGCAACTGCTTAAAAGTGTTAGCTGGAGTTCAGATTTCATTTGTTATTCAAGTTCATCTAAAATTTGAATCTAAAATTTGCACGAACATCTAACATTTCCCTCTCCACAGGATGACAATGCTTCTTTCCAAGGGCGGCTCCGCTGCTCCTTCATAGAGGGGAGCCACACTGACAAGAAGTGTATAACTGGCTGGATCGTCATGTGAAAATAAAGAAAAAAAAATACTAAAAAAGAAAACGAATGCAGCCGCCACATTTAAGGATTTGTACGCTGTGATTATATTAAATTTCTGTTTTGGGGTTTAGATATGCGATCAATTGTAAATTAACCCCAAAAAGCTTTACCTGCAAAATATTGCAACTTAAAATAAACAAATGAAATTAAGATACATTAAGAATTATTTCTCATTCTTCGAGGAACGCCACAGCCGGGACGGATCCCAATACAGTTGAGAGAGTAGAAAGGTATCATGGCACACTCACAAACCAGCATGTAAAACAACTTGTCTCACCACTAAGGATAATAACAGAGGTTTGGATACACGTCTTCTGCAGAGGATGTGAAAGCCGCGCCAAGGCACCTCTTATAGTGTGGTCCTAACTCTAAACTATGAGAGTCTCCATCTTGGAGCACATGGGGGCAGAAGATTTCAAATTGGATGCAGGTTTGTCAGGAGGACGCCCAGCCTCCTTAAAAGCACAGAAACACACAAGGGCACAAGGAGCTGGGGGTCCTCTGGGAGTCAGGTCTGTAGGAGCATGGCTAAAAGACACAGGCAGATGGTTGTGGAGGGTCCCAGGAGACAGCAGGCGTTCTGACTCAATAGTGGAACGCCATGCTGTCTCGTCTGGGCGTTTATATATGCTATGGAGAGGGGGAGGAGCCGCGGCACACAACGGTGCACTTCCGCGTTCCACGGTGGAACGCACCCGGCCTGCGACCCGGAAGTGACGGCCGTGCACTCCACCATGGAACGCAAGCGGCCGAGGAAGAGTGGCTGACTGCGGCGTGACCGTCCCTGCTATAGCGGACGGCGGCGGATGTTACAGCACCTTACTGTATAACTGGTGACAAATTGTTGAGTGCGTTTGTTTTGCTTGACCGATTTGGTGCAGCGACGCATGGGGTTTCTCAGCTGCCATTGGGATGTGCGGGATCCCTTGTGTGTTTCTGTGCTTTTAAGGAGGCTGGTCGTCCTCCTGACAAACCTGCACCCAATTTGAAATCTTCTGCCCCCATGTGCTCCAAGATGGAGACTCTCATAGTTTAGAGTTAGGACCGCACTATAAGAGGTGCCTTGGCGCGGCAGTGCGGCTTTCACATCCTCTGCAGAAGACGTGTATCCAAACTTCTGTTATCCTTAGTGGTGAGACAAGTTGTTTTACACGCTGGTTTGTGAGTGTGCCATGATACCTTTCTACTGTTTTACTGTTCAAAGCCCATTTTGTGTGCACCTCACTGCATAACTGGTGACAAATTGTTGAGTGCGTTTGTCGTTTGTTTTGCTTGACCAATACTGTTGAGATACACCCAGCTGGCTAATAGGCAGAGCCCGCTGTCAATCTAGAGGCAGAGCCAGCTGTGCCCACCCCCTCCTCCGGCCGTTTCTACAGTCAGCGCTTGAGGATAGAAGAGGGGAAGGGGAATCCCCGTCAGCCACCACTCTCTGCAGGAAGATGATCGATAAGTGAGCGCGCGACGGTAAGTTTGCTGACCTCCCGATCAATAGAGCCAACGTGTGACAGTTTCATTGTCACAGGTCGGCCTAAAACTATGAGTATGAGTGTAAATCACTCACCTCATAGTTCTCCTTCAATGGGTTGATTTTGAGAGATAGGGCCATCTCTGAAACTTTGATTCTACTGTTCTAAAAGTTAGGAAGGCTACTTTCCACAAGGTTTATCATCAGATATGAAAGGCATACTTTACTTGGCGTGCTTCTCAGGGGTGCCCGTGGGATGAATCCTCTCCTTCAGACAGCTGGCCCTGGACCAGTGTTTGACTCTCAGTGCTATCAAGGGCAAGTTTCTGCCCTTTCTATTATCTTTAAGATCCTGTTGGCCTCTCACTCCTTATTTAAAGACCTTTGTATTTGACATGTGTGATTTGTTTCGTTCTGAATTGACATTCGTATGAATTTCTGTAAATTCGGACATTTGGATGCACCCGAATTTCAGAATTACAGAAATAACGAATCTTAATGTTTGATAATGAAACTCAGAAACATCCAAAAGCCATTCGTAATTAAACAAAGAAGCGAAAACGCTGTGTGTCATTTACCAATCTCTGGCGTATCTGCCTCTTTGATGACATTCTGGACTCCTATCCCGAATGTCAACAAAGTAACAGAATATTGGCACAAAATGTAAATAAAGAAAGTAGCTGAGAACTATGTGTTATTCTGTAACAACTGGACTCGCATTCCAAATGTAAACAAAGAATATGACAGTTGTCATAGAATACACAAAAGTGGTTAACTGTCCATTTAAACAATTAAAAACCCCCCCACAAAAAACACAACAACAGTGTGGGTCCCCCCGTCTCCCCCAATTCATACCAGACCCTGGCAGGAATATTAAGGGGGCCCACAGATGCCAAACCTTTTCCCCCACACATTCTGTGTCACAAAACCTCTGCAAGAGTTCTGCTTTAGGCCAGTTAGGACTAGACATTTACAAAAGATCCATCCTTTATTGCTGTCAGTCAATTAAATCAAACTCCATTAATAATGTAGATACAACAACACACAAAACATGTTGTATACAACTGTCTACAAAGCCACTCTAGCTGTACTTTGGTTATAATTTATCATAAATGGAGGAAAGGTGTCTGCACTGCCCATAGCAACCTAATTCCAGCTGCAGCTTAGAGAATAACTGCTTTATTCTGAATTGCTAATGGTCAATACTTCTACCATATTCTCATCCCCAGCTCTGAAATCTGCCTCCAGTTTTTGTTTGTGCTCACTACAAGGAGGTTTAGCTGTAAAAGAGTCAGGCATAGCAAAATATTAAATTATACCTAGGTGTGCTCGAGACAGAAATGTTTGCATGGATCATTAAACAATAAATGACAATTCCATGTGTGTAATTATAGAAATAAATATTTAATTTACAACTTCTCATAACCACACAGTATAAATTGAAAATGGGAATAAAACACTGTACACTAAAACATTTACGAAGGAGATGTATTACACAGCAAAATCATAAATTGGGAGGTATGCAAAGCAGGTTGCTAAAACTAGGAGAGAAAAGTCGGAGATTTATAGATTTAGTACAGAAGAAAACTGGGAGGCTCATATGGAATTGGGGTAAAGATGGGACTGGGTGTAATGGGCACAACCGATAATTTTTTTACATGCATGATTTTCCTTGTTTTGTTGAGAATGACTAAATATGTCAACGGTGTAAATCTATTCTGTGTTACACTGATGGGTTCAATGGGCTGACAACTTCTAATTGTCTTCGGGGTGCCAGGAGGGAAACTGCCTTATGAAGACACGCGTTTTGACAACCTTTAAAAAGGTGAAACCTATGACCATTGAATGGTCACATGATCTGTTGGCTTGTCTTTAGATATAAACACTAACTCATGAAGAGCGAGAGGGTTTGCTTTATGAACTTCAATGCGTACTCCATAGATCATATACCTTGAATCCATAACATTTTAAAGGACTTATTTTGAAAAATTCAGAGCAACCTGAAAGACCTGCATAAAATAACTCGAGTCAATAATTTCTTTCGTTTTGGGGAGTGGGGCAGTGTGGTCACCTATAGAGAAAGTAAAAGGAAATATAAAAAGGTCACGGTTGACAAGAGAACAGTGGGAGAGGGGCAAGATTTCATCCCGTTGTTGGAAAGATTACACTTACTTTCTGGTTTATCTCTGAAGACAGGAAATCCACCGTATGGACAAACAGGGAGCAATAAAAACTAGGGATGCACCGATAAAAATATTTGGGTATCGAGTACCGATATTTATCTTTCGGTACTCACCAATACTGAGTAATGATACTTCCGCCAGCATGGAGCCGGCTTCCCGGCCAATCAGGAAGGCAGGAGGCTTCCCGGCCAATTAGCATTGAGCCAGCTATACAACATGTAGCCGGCTTCCCGCCCAATCAGGAAGCCAGGCGGCGAGTCATTACCTGCTGCCCGGCTTCCTGACTGGCCAGGAAGCGCGCTCCATGTTCCCTCGCGGTACTGCCAGTCAGAGGAAATCTAATAGGGAGGTTAGTATTGGAGCATTTGGACGAGTGCGAGTACTCGCCCCAAATACTCTTTATCGGCACAGATACTAGTATCGGTGCATCTCTAATAAAAAACTCAACAAATATACTAAATGTTCCCTATTTGATCCAAAACTTAAAGAAGTTGTGGCTGGAGTTACAGTTCAGGAGATCTTTTGAATCTATATGTAAAAGGGGATCAGTTAAATGTTATTTACAACAGTGTTGACATTAGAGATCATGTTTTAGGTTTAGAATGTAATTCTATATGTGCATGGAAGTAGCCATATGTGCCCAGTCCATAAGCAGGTTCTGTTCTCTGTTGGCATTCTGGTTATGGACAAGGTCTATCTGCTTGAGAACTATAGACTTTGCGGTTTCTAATGATACGAAACAAAACACAATGCACTCGGTAGCCAGAGACTATATCATTTTTCACTAGGCTGAGAGAAACATGAAAGTGTTTAGAGCAAGGTTTCTTTATTCATGGCAAGAACTTTTTTTTTTACTCAAAAAGATATTTGCTAATGCAGACATATGCCCTATTGATTTATGTGAATGATTTATGTGAATGTATGAATTCGATGACAGGTCTACTTTAAAAGGAAACATAGCACATAAGATGTGTGCCCGTTAACCTTTTTTAACCCCTATTTCTTTTAAAAAAGAGAACCATTGGGAGAGTAAAATGTACTCTTTCCAATACTTTGAGCCGGCTGACATTGCAGCTGTCACATGCCAGCTCAATAGCCAAAGAACAGAGCGATCACAAACCACTGATCGCTCAACTGACGGCTTCTCCCTGCAGGGATTCCCCTCCTCCTCCCTCTATTCCTCCAGCACTCATTGGAGGAACAGACAGAGAAGGGGGCGGGCATGGCTGGCTTTGGCTCTAGAGAGGCTGTCAAATCAGGCTGCTTGGTGGGTCCTGACAATATTGTCGGGATCCTTCCCAGCTGCAACACAGCTCTGCACTGTCAGTAGTCCATTATATGCCAAGTCTGGGTCACAGGAGTACATTAGTAAATGTACTCCTGTGACCCAAAAGTGAATAAAAAAAAATTAAGAATCATATGATATACTCACCTAGAGTAGCAAGCAGTACAGTAAAGTACAAGCAAAACACCAAACTATGGTCTGGTCACAATAATGCAACCAACCTTTAAAAGGAACCCGACAGTTATTTAAAAACCTATGCCTAACAGGCTTCACATCAGACCTTATTGTCGTAAATGGCAAAACACAGGCTAACACATCAAACTTTCAGCATTCAGTACTTTTTATCAATGCAGCCTGTAGCTGGTGCTATAGAAAACATATTTTGCTTTGTCCTTGCATTCTGCCTACTTTGGAAAATACAGCTAAATGCATGGTAATGCCCCTGATAAAAAATTGTCTGTCATCCAATATCTTTTGAACCTATTACATGGAGGAGTACACAACTCCCTTCAGTTGGTAATGTGGGTTCATTGCCTACTGATGTTTTAGCTGGTTGATGGACTTATAATTAACCAACAGTGGCTCTTATAAAGCATCACAGTAGCTCAATAATAAGATGTGTTGCCAGATTTCACCTGCAGATGGAAAATAGTTGGCTGGCAGGCTTCACTATGTTACTACAAGGATCAGTGAAGAGTATGCACTGTATTATGATTTATTAGGGAACCTATAAACTTTAGCGAAGACCTATAAATACAATTATAAGGCACAACCATGTGCTTTCCTGAGCCCCTAGGATTAGTTCAAGTACCACTGCCATGGCAGTGCAGTAGAAAATCTAACATGTACACTATACAGTAGGAGTTTCTATATGACTAGACATGAAATACAGGAAGTCCATGTATGTCTCTGTTCAGGAGGAAGATGATTAATATTAGTATTACAATTACTCTACCACAAGTCTTAGAACATAAAAAAGATACATTTTATATTTACTCCCTAAATGGTATAAAGTGCAAGTGAATGAAGTCCACATAAACTGCATTTTTCCAAGTGGTCGTTTACTCAGGAGGGGGCACAGACCCAGAAGAGGAAGCTCCTCCACCAATCACGATTAAAATGTCCTTATGGCCAGCACAGCCCTGAGTGTGCTGCTTTCTGTTTGGTATTAAAGATATACTACTGTAACAGTCATTCTGCTTGGTAGTCCATGGGACATGAACAATTACACCTTATGGTTGTTTGGTGAATCTACTCTTCCATTGAAAGGAAATGTTCTCTTAAGGATCTAGGTAAAACAGAAAAGCACAAATTAGTATACATCAGTAAAGTCCATTTATAACCCTTCATATCTAAAGTGAAAATACCATAATATAAATGTTCCAAAACTGCTTTTTAAAATGCATTTGAGGTGTGGTTAGTTGACCCCTTTTCTAGGTTGCAGGAACATGCACACATTTTCAATGTTTTAGAAATGTTTTAACTATTTTTATACTGTTGGGGGGGCTTCAGGGAAATTTTGGGAAGGGGGGAGGAGTCCGGTGACGTCGATGTCCGTGACGTCACCGGATCTCCGAGAAACTCCCGGAAGCCGGCGGAAAGGTGAGTTCCGATCAAAATAATTTTGATCGATCAAAAAAAATTAACGATTAATTGGTAATTTCCGCAGCCCTACTAAAAACACATCAATTTACTTGAAAGTGCATGCAACGCAGAAACAGTAACACGCTGAATATTTCAGTGTGGTTTCTCCTGGTTTGACTGTTCTTTCCAGAATGAATGGTGGATGTAGTACATCTCACTGTCTCTAAAAACAAATTGTTAGAAGATTTTTGTTTTTTCTTTACCAATATATATAACATACCAATGGAGCCTTTGATGGTTCTAAATGTCTTCCAAGAAAAGAAAGTAAACGCCTCCATATTAGACCACTTCCTAGGAACATTAGTCCGGTAACAAACCAAAATATCTGAGGAACCTAAGAAAAGAAACAGAAAAAAAAGTAAATGCACAACAAGGAAAACACAGGACACAAAAAATCTGAGCAAGCACACAGCAGTGGTTCAGTGGCAAGATAAAAGACTTGCCAATAGTATATGCTGTACTAATAGCATGAGCTCAGACAACACTTGGTCAATGGACCAATTCTTGGTTATAAGAATGGGAAACCACTGACACACTTAGCTGCACTTAAAAGGAGGAGAACTATGGGGTCAGTGTTTTTCCCCATAGTTCTCCTTGGGGTAACGGGAGGACACCAACTAGCGTCCTCCCGTTACCAGGAATGTGGTGGAAATGTTTTTGGACTTCAGAACTATCTGGAAGAAAGCGGGGGGAGGGGGCTAAGGCTGCAATTGTATTCGGTTTTCTTTTATAATCAAAAGTGCAATTGGATGAGAAAGGCATCTTCTGCATAGTAGTGTCACAGTACTTTTTGTCCTGGTGTTGAGGTTGTTAAGGAACCTGTACAAGCCTAGATTATGCCATTTTTTCCCCATAATCCATGTGTATATGTTTCTATCCATTACCATATGTGTATATATTTATTTTTTCCATTTATAAATGATATGCATTTCTGTACTTACATCTTCAAAGGTAGATTCCAAATTCATGCCAAAGGCAACTCCAATAAGACCAAACAGAGAGATGGAGAAAGTACCCATTGTAAGTTGTAAGTTCAGCCTCATCATCACATTTCGGTGGCTGGAAAACAAACAGGCATTGAAATTACTTGTACAGGGAAAAACATTTCCAATTAGAAGAGTAGGCAAAGGGACAGGAGTGGGAACAAGGTTAATGACCCACCCTTCTAGTACACTTTTCAATGTTTTCCAGAAAACGATGCTAGAACTTTAAAGATGAGGTTAGGGTGGGAATACTATGTATTGTCATGAATGGTAAATGGAAAAGGATTAGGACTAATATTAGTTTTTCCCACTATACTCCATGACAACACATGTGAGAATTGAAACAGATAAATCATTTAAAAAAAGTATAGTCTATGCTCAGTTTACACATATCTTGCATTGTCATTGCAGTATAATGTTGGGAATCCCCACCCGACCTGAATTGTAAAAGCAGTGTCACTAATAAAGAAACCAAATTGCAGGCAGAGGACAAAACACTAGCATTGCCTGTGGGCCCCCTGCAGCTGATCATTTCCCCCATTACCGGCTGTTCATGCCTTGTTCTGCACCGTCTCTGTGTGGCGTTGGCCATCTTGGTAGAGAAGCAGTGAATTGCTTCCTCAGGTTCAAGGTGCCCCTCGATGCCTGGTGAGGTGATGATCAACTATCAGGACATGTGGAGGACATACAAAACCACAAAAAGAATAAAGAAGAAGAAGGAGAATGTTGCACTGTAGGTCCTCAGGTACAGCTTTCTCTCCAGCAAGCACAGTAGTGATATCACCAAATCTCACTTTAAATCTCGTGAAACTAGCGGTCACAAAATAGCAGTGCCTTTCACACAGCAGAAACACAGCTATTTGTCTGGATGCACAGGAGTGCCCAGGGACATTCACATATCGGGAATTAACTGTTATTTTTTAGGAGGAATCCCAGACCAAAAAAAAAGGGAAAATATTTGAGGGCGCTTATTAGGCACAATTAATATTTCTATGTGTGCCCTATAACGTAGCAAATTTTCACTTCTTGAGTTCAGCTCCACTTTAAGGGCAGGCTATAATTATTCAGAAGCTGAATCCAAGCTAATAAAAGACTGAAGGTCCTCATTAACCAAAACAGTAATGGAGGTCCTTTACATATTAGCAATATCAGCCATATCAAGGGCTTCAAGCATTAGCCTTTACTTGGAAGGGCAAAAAGGTCCCAGCATGAATTAAGTGTTTATTGCCACTGACCCATGTGAGAAGGAAATATTATTTTAGTTATAGGAAGTAAGTGGAAGGCACTTGCAAATGTTGCTTATCGGCCCATTAGTTATATACAGGCAAGGTCTTATGGGGAACACTGAATATAGTCTTGGTCTACTTCTGACTTGTCTGGCCTTACAGGGCCTCTGGAATTGTAACCAGCAGTGTTCCAGAGTCCACAACCTGGTGGGATGAAGGCAAAAAAAAAATGTAGTATAGGTGGAGGCATTCAGCATGGGATGGATCTGCCATTCTGCATTCTCACATGAGCTAGCAGAAGGATCCAGGAACGACTTGGCTGGTAGGCAATTCTACCGTCTCTGGTGGTATGTCAAAGTATAACTGCAAACTCGGAAACAATACTGTAGGACATTCAAAACATTTACATGATGCAGACAGTAAAGTTATATAGAAACCAACCTGTCCAGGTTAAGGAAAATGACACTTTCAGAGTCATCGATTAGGACACGTAGTTCTCTGGCCACATTAGCCAGGTCCTCTGCTTGCCTGTAGTAATTCTCTAGAAGCAGTTCCATCTCTTCAGCATGATCAATCCTGGAACTACCTTCTACACTGAAAAAAGAAAATCACCAATTATAAAAGACTATAAGTCACCCATGAATTAACTACACTCTGAGGAGGAGGGAAATTTCTGACATCATATAAAGCAGGAAATTCCATTACAGGGCTGTACTAAAGCGAAGTATATATATATCTATATATAAAAAACATACACTATCTATATATATATATATCTATATCTATTAAACATACCTGCCTGTGCGCAATCTGCTTGAGAATGTACACGGAGTTGCACATGAGCAGCTTAATATACATTCCTGGCACACCTCATTGCCAGAATGAACACATTTCTGTGCTCAAGCTTGGGAATGACGTAATTCTGGCCATGCCAATCAAGATGGCCAGAGATTTTAAACCCAAAAGAGGACTGGGTAATGTCAGCACCAGCGAGGGCAGGAGAGTTCAGTTTTGCAATTTCTCAAAGACACAGCAAAACCGAGTGAAGAAAACTTTTCAATCTATGAAAACAACAACAGGAGTAATTCAGCATTTGTTTATTTAAAAAATTAAGCAAGGCTTATTTATTTTTCCTTTCACACTTCACTTAAGAAGTGCTCCACCAAAATGTTTAAATGCAGATCTAATCCAATTCCAAATCACTAAAATCTAATATAGGCTTTAAAATGTTGGGGACAGACGGCAACTGTCCCCTAATTGTGCTGACAGAATACAAGTGCTGACACATATTGCGCAGGCATGGTCCACTGTTGCCAATATCATTAAACCTATCAGCAGCAAATGATGTTCTGCTGATGCTGGAGAAAGTTCATTTAGGCAGGAATTGGCTGAAAAAGGCTGGAGGAGGTCAGCAGCACTGAGATGCAACAAAGTTGAACACAGTATTTAATAGGAAAAACACACCAATTATTTGTATTGCTTTAGCAAACTAAATGACATTCAGTTACAGCTAACATCTACTTTAAGCTACAACAGACATGAGTTAAAGTGTCACTAATCTTAAAAATGCATGCAAGTACCTCAACTATTAACACAAATGTACCTTATTTGTGTATCACTCGCTGTAGATCCTCAAATCATCTCTGAATTCATGCTGACACTGTCCTTCCTTCTGGAGGGTTGCTACTTTTGTTCCCCATGGTCCCTGTGTGTTGTAAAGTAGCCACCGCACCAAGCTCACTCCTGTGATAGACTACAATCTCACGTTTAGTTTACTCATTTGTATTGAGATTGTAGTCCATCACAGGAGTGAGCTTGGAGTGGTGGCTACTTTACAACTCACACAGGGACCATGGGGAACAATACTAGCCACCCTCCAGAAGGAAGGACAGTGTCAGCACCAATTCAGAGATGAATTGAGGATATGCAGCTGAGTGATACACAAATAAGATACAGTATTGTTAATAGTTAAAAGGTACTGGAATGTATTTTTAAGATTTAACCCCTGAGTTTGGTGTCACTTTAAGAATCGCAAAGTCTGGCAGTTTCCTCCTACATGTAATATTCTTATGCTTACTAGTGTTTTCAAGGGAAAGTTAGAAAACCTGTTCCAACTGCTATTGTAGCACCACAAAATTAGTGATACTAGCAGCCTCTGCTAGGCTTTTTCCATCACATCACCTCTCCATTCACAAATAAGACAAATAATCACTTTTGGCATTTAGTAGTCTGAAAAAAAACCAGAACCTAATAAATGCTCAGCATTACCATCTCTAAATCAATTTAATATAACAGTATGTACATTACCCAAGAGAACTATAAATGGGTACATTTGTCTTGGCAAACAGTAAATGAAAAAGCAAAAATGTAATTAAACAGTTTAAAAAATCATTTCATCTTCACAAATAAACATTAAACACATTCATTAAAAACACAGTAATATCTAAAGCACAAAATAGTCCATCAATTCAGAGTAAACTAAACTAAAATCTATTTCTCGTATCTGACATAAAACAATTATATTTACATACAGAAAACATTAAGCCGGTTGGGAAGAGAGAGTCTCATTTATATTCAAAATCATTAGCACTCGTCGTGTAAATGTAATTAATGCACACGATCACTTAAACTAAAACTTCAGCAATGAAATGCAGTGTTTACGAGCTGGCATATTAAAAAGGATTAACAAAATACTGAATATAGATTTACTGATAAATACTTTGCAATTTCCATAAGAAAAAAAATATTAGACAAACTTAAGGAAAAAGGTTTATTATGAAAAAGCAAAATTGTCAAATGTCGCGTGAATAAAGTGGGATCCAGGAGAGTGCAACCTCCTTCCAAATCTAATAACTAAGGAATGCACTGATACTAGTATTGGTAACGATACCGAGTATTTGGGCGAGTACGGGTACTCGCCCAAATGCTCGGATACCTTTCCCGATACTGGAACTTCCGGTTAGAGGGAGATTTCATCTGACCGGCAGTGACGCGAGGGAACAGAGCCAGGAAGCTGGCTCCATGCTGTTTGGCCGGCTCAATGCTGATTAGACGGGAAGCTGGCTTCCCAGCCAATCAGTGTCGAGCCAGGCAAACAAATCTGATAATATGGCGACACGACCTCCACCCTGCAGAAAAATCATTCCCCTCACATCGATCCTTAGCAGCAGTTATTACTGTACGAGTCCCTCGGCCAGCTGGGCAGACACCGCTCTCCAAGTCTCCGCGATCTGCCCACATCTCCTGTGCACAGTGCCCATGTAATCGGCCCTCAGCCTGCTACTGCGCATGCACAGGATTTCTGAATGAGAGCGCTGGGCAGTCTGCACATGCGCAGTAGCAGGCTGAGGGCCGATCACGTGGGCGCTGTACGTACAGGAGAAGTGGGCAGATCCCGGAGAGTGGTGTCTGCCCAGCTGGCCGAGGGACTGGTACGGTAATGACTGCTGCTAAGCATCTATGTGAGGGGAATAAGGTGCCTGCAGGTTGGGGGTTGGGTCACCATATTATCAGATCTGTTTGGCCAGCCTCGATGCCGATTGGCTGGGAAGCCAGCTTCTCGGCCAATCAGCATAGAGACGGCCAAACAGAATGGAGTCGGCTTCCCTGGCAATAAAGAAGCCGAGCGGTGGGTAATGACATGCCGCCTGGCTTCCTGAATGTCCAGGAAGCCGGCTTTATGCTACTGGAAGTACCCGTATCTGCCAGTACCGAATTATAAATATCGGTACTCGTACGCCATACCGAAAAATCACTATCGGTGCATCCCTACTAAATATACCAGCATTTAGAAATATAAAAATAAATATCTTTTAATAAAATTCCTTTGACTCCTGGTGTGAAACAGAGCAGCAGGTGAACAAAAGAAATGCAAGTATATGCTGCTGGTTGTGGGGCTTTCTTCAATCGAACAGAGCAGGCAGCCAATGAGCTGCAGCCTCTGCTCGGGTATTCTCATAGTAGCCGCTGTCAGAATACAATGAAGACCGTGAGAGATTCCTTAAACAATGCTCGTAAGCGTTGGGAGGAATGTGATATTTTCTTTGTTCAGCCCGCAGGTTGAACAAAGAAAATATTACAGTATACGATCAGCTTTAGGGCTTGTTCACACCATGTCCAGACAACATCTGGATCAGATCTGCAAAAACGGTGCAGCAATTTTTTAGCGCATTTTTTTTTTTTAAGCTTAAAATGGGCTTTCAGATGCAGTCCAGTGCGTTTGCATGTGTTTTTGGTGCGTTCCAGACCAGAAGAATAAAAAAAAACAGTGCAGCATTTTTGTTCCCTGGAATGGACTGCACTTGTGTGAACAGAGCCCAGAATACCCATAGGAATACATTGGGATGAATTTCATGTGCGGAAAAAAACCTGTTATTGTCTGGACAGGGTGTTGACAGGGTGTGAACAAGCCCTGAGACACGTGTCACTTTCTGAGTCCCTGAGAAAAATGAGAAACCATTGGACAATTAAACTCTCCACCATTTGGAAATAAACAAAAAAAAACACAAACTTATGCACTAAAAGAAAAAAAAATAAAAGTTAGGTTTGTATCACAATACATACGGGGACTGAAAACTAGCCTGCTTGGTCAAACACAGCTCTTCAATAAGTTCATCTTCATTCAAGATTTCTAAAATTGCCTCTTTAAAAACTTTGATATCGGTTTCCAACTCTGACAAACTGAAAAAAAAAAAAATATTAACTTTTTTTTATAATCCAAAGCCGACATCGAAAAGAAGACAATCCATTTGTTTACAGTGACAAGACGTTACCTCTTTCCACTCTGGAGCATTACATGCAATTTACTTCTGTCTACTGACATCTGTTTAGGGTCCACCAACGCTTCCAAAGTTTCCAGAATATGGGGTTGCAGATACTGAAGTCTCTCTTGGAGACTGCCAGCCTAAAGAATGACAAGACCGACATTAGTTGGAGTCAAATAAGGAGAAACAGTTCAGAGAAAGATAAAAGGTTATGGCACACCATGCTAACAAAGGGATGGCACAACAGTAGACGATTTCTTAAATTAGTGAAGCAGAAAGCCTCCCTACAGACAAGTAAAGGGGCACTGAGAGAGTTGGAGCTGTTCAGAAACATGATGACTAGAATTGCATGGGCAAAAATGTAAAAAAAAATACTTTTCTCAACAACGTGTATTTGTCTGATCTGGATTATTTCAAAAGGTTTGAGAATTTAACACTACTTTAAGTGCACAAAACTGTTTTTGCCTCTACACCTTCAAGATGGCTGTCCTAGGCGGTCAGTGTACCTCTATGATGAATGGAGCTTTCATCATGGCAAACCTTTTGTCAGTGCAGGGCCCCACATCAGCACAACAAAGTGTATAAAAATGCAATGTCAGTCTACTGATGTGAGGACCTCCACGGTCACCTTCCCTTTACTGGATGAGTGTCTATTGATCACAGGTATCCAATGACTTTGACGCAGCAGTGTAGGAATCTACGATACAACACACATCTGGTAGAAAAGTGAATACAGTCATAAAAAGGAATGCAATTCATATTGTCTCAACTCACCCTGTGTTGCAGTATTGCCTCCAGGGCTCTAAACTCAAAGGGTAAGGCGTATGTCACCAGCTGCCCTTCCCCTGCCAGCTGAGGAGCGAGTTCCCGAAGAAACCACTGCTCTAGGTGAAGGTTCCTATAATCCAGTATCAGAAGGTATTCTGGGGTTATGACAGCTTTTAAGAACTGCAAGAAGAAAAAAAGAATCACAACAGCTCTATTTATAACATTTGAAAATACAAGTTAAAGGGTTATTAAACCCTCCGTGGTTTTTTTGCATATATCTACTGCTAGCAAGCAGTAGATATATGCAAAAACATTTTTTTTAAAAATCGGTTTAAACTTACCCCTGTCTTCGCCGCACGCTCCCGTCCAAAAATGTGAAAATTCTCGGGCGGCCGCAAAGCATTTTGGGGCGGCGCATGCGCAGTTCAGATTTTCGGCCGGGAGACGAGGAGAGACACAAGGTAAATATATGGACGCGTGCACCCACATACAGGCACCGTGGGACAGGAAGCAAGCTCAGAAGGGTCAGCGCTGGATGGGAGAGCCGCCACAGCGCTGGAGGGACAGATGAAAAGGACAGGAAAGAAGAAGATGATCGGATTAAGAGACATCATTTAAGGCAAGTGCTTTCATTAACATTGGGTGGAGGGAAAAATATTTTTGACTTTAATGTCACTTTAAGAGAAAAATACATTTGTTACTTCTACCAAAGTTTATGCAAATCCAAATTAAATAATCCAAAATGGCAAAGTTAAGAATAGGGTGATCAAGGCAATCAGGGGTGCCGTACCTTTCCAAGAGCAAGGTGGTAACCAGAATGAGCAAAGCGCACTTATGCTATCGATTCCTTACAGGCGGAGTGCATTTGGTATCACTCCGCCTGTGGCAGGAGCCGGCGCTATAGAGGAAGCATCGGCTTGTGTGGCTCTGCTCCCTGCGCCACCGCCTTGCTTCCTCTAGCGCTGGCTTCGTTGGCACTGTGATTCTCTCCCGCCTCTCTTCAAGTTCCCCCTTATGCCACAACCGGCCTTGGGAATGGTCACAACCAGGTCTTATTTTCGGGGTAGATCTTATATTTTAGCAATTCGCAAAAATAGTACTAGGTCTTATTTCCGGGGAAACAGGGTATACTTTAACAACATGGATTCTTAAAGTGAAACTCAAGGAAAACAGCTAAACACACTTTAATTACACATCTAAGAACTGTTTTCCCTCTCAGTGTCCAACATTTCAAAGAGGAAAAAAAAAAAAGTAGTCCTTTGGTGCCCCCCTTCTATGGTGTTAAACAGTGAGGATGTCCACATGGTGCTAACAATGGCACATCTTATAAAAAAAAACCTACCTGCTGCTCTAGAGAAACTGATCCAGCTGTCAATCAGGTAGCGGAGTAGATCCCGACAATATTGTTGGGATCTTTCCCGGCTGCAGCGCAGCTCTGCATTGTCAGCATATAGTAGGCAATAGCCCGGTATAAGCTGTGCTTTGGGTCACAGGAGTATATTAGTAAATGTCCTCCTGTGACCCAAAAGAGAACTAGAGCCCAAAAAGGCTTGGCCATAATGCTTTTTTAATGTCATTGTTTCTCTCATGTTTTTGTGAAATGACCCGCATTGGAAATATAGACGAATATATGAAAACTGATTACAAATGGCTGAAATACATTTTCGGTTTAGTAATGCAGTACCTCCATTCTTAAAATGATCTTGTTGTTTCTAGAGTTGATGCTCACAAGATGCTGGAATCTTAAATCCCGAGCCTGTAAACCCAGCTCTTGGTATAACTCGGTCTTTTTTCTCTCTATAAAAACAAAACAGGAAGTGTAAATAAAATGTAGCTACTTTCTAGAAATGAAATGGTATATTAAAAACATTGCAGCCTTATAAAAGAAACCTCTAAACAACAACGGTTACAATAAATGATACGTTGGTACTTACCAAATGACAATATGTTTCCATCCTTGTCAAATTTCATCTAAAAATAGATTAAAAAATAAAAAAAATCAAAAGAAAATCTAAATTATAAATCATCTAAAAATATATACAGACATTATGCCAGTTGATTATTACAAGAACACATTGATTTGTTCTTCAAGAACTATATATAAGTGGCAAGAGACATGGAGGGGAATTTATCAAAACTGGAGCAGACAAAATCTGGGAGCAGTTGCCCATGGCAACCACTCAGCATCTCTCTTCAGTTTGCCCAGATAAGATTTGAAAATGAGACAGAGAAGCTGATTGGTTGCAGTGCAATTCTACTCCAGATTTTGTTTGCTCCAGTATTCATAATTTTGTACAGAATATTAAATGCTTAGGACCTCCGACTGTTCTATACTGCTGTGCGTGTACCCTTTGGGGAGAGATTCCTCTCACTCTTGGTCCTAATGACCGATGTCTCGAGTACAGACAGAAATGGATAGGAAATCTAACATTTCTGAGTGGTCATCGAAACAGGAAGTGAGGGGAAAACCTTCAATGGGCATACCTGACAACTGTTAAAGAGGGTATTTCCTCTTGCTTTTCAGAGACGTCTAAACAATTCCTGGTAGGACAGTAAGAAAAAAAGAACCCAAAACCCCTGACAGTGTGTCTTAAAGAACAACTCCAGGTAAAAATTGTATTAACCCTTGCAGTGGGGCTATCCCCGCATTGCAAGGGCTAAGCACTCGTTTTTGCCTAGGGTCAAAAATAAAAAAAAAGTCATACTCACCTGATCCTCCAAGCCACCCTGCTCTTAGACTGGTCCTTGGAGCCTCTCTCCCCCTCCGCTACAGTGGTCTAAGTCGTCATCAGTCATTGCGTTCTATAGACTGTGTATGAGGAAGTTGAGGGACATACCATCACTGCAGCGTAGGAGCAGACAGGCAAGAGGGAGCGCTGTCACAGCTAGTCGGCTCAGAGGATCAGGTGAGTATAACTTTGTTTTTGACCCTAAGGAAAAATGCGCACTTAACCCTTCCAGTGCAGGGGTAGCCGCACTAAAAACATTTTTAGCTGGAGTTTTTCTTCAACAATCCCATACTCATTTAAAAAAAAAGAAAGGTTTTTACTTTGCATACACTTTAAAGGAAACCTGTACTGGAGAATTAGGCAGGCTGTTCAGTTTCCTGACTGTCATGCTGATCCAATGTTTTCAATACTTTGGGGAAAAAAATATTCATATAAGGAACGCTGACTATCTAATCCACATGGTGGTTCTGGGTCAGTACTGAAGCCAGGGAAAGATATTTCATGTGCTATGGGGTCCTAATCAGACTATCCGTATACGAGTAGCACTATATACCCAATTACTATGGTCAGGGCAATATGCACCTGTCATCACAGGAGCTTCCTATCGAACCATTATCCTTCTCTGCCAGTGACAGGGGTACTTTGGATGCTTCAGCTTAATCCACAGAACGTTGATGGCTTGAGACCAACTTGCAGGACGATTATTCAAAAGGCTTTAAAAGGAGAACTATGGGGTTAAGTCTTTTCCCCATAGTTCTCCTTAGGGTAACGGGAGGACACAAACTAGCGCCCTCCCGTCGCCCTAGGCTCAGTATACTGCGAGCTGTAGCTCACGGTATACTGAGACGCCGCAGTTTACCGCGAGCACTGCTCGCGGTATACAGAGACGCCGCAGCTGAAGCGGATCCCGACAATTGTGCCGGGATCCGCCCAGCTGCGTGACTGACAGCTGGCTCTGCCTATATAAAGGCAGAGCCAGCTGTACCCGCCCCCTCAACCCGTCCGTTCCGCCAGTCAGTGCTGGCGGATCGGAGCGGGCAATCCAGCCCCTCCCCTGTCACTGCAGAGAGCCGTGACAGGATCGAGAGGGGAGCAAACGCCGGTATGTTCGCTCACTTCCCGATCTACTGAGCCGACCTGTGACAGTCTCATTGTCACAGGTCGGCTAAAACTATGAGGTGAGTGAAAATCACTCACCTCATAGTTCTCCTTTAAAATAATCCTGTGCCATAAAGAACACCTATGACAGCCTGAGGTGGCTATTACAACTACTGTATAGTTGCAATGGGTGCTTGAAAGCTTCACTTGCTTTTATAAACACATTTAATGATAGTACATTTCCACATTTATCTCTACTGTATATAGCTGCATGCTAATGTGCCTCTTCTCATCCTCCTTCCAACCCATGCTGCCTCAGAGACTTAATTGGTGGCTGGCTTTTTTCCTGCCAGCCCACTCTTGACATCAGAATCAGATACCGTGTTTCCCCGAAAATAAGACACTGTCTTATATTTTTTTTGGCTCCAAAAAACACACTAGCTCTTATTTTTGGGGTAGGTCTTAATTCTTTTTAATGTACAACAATCCACACTTATTAACGGTAGAAGACTTACAAGACAGGAGTGAGGGGCAAAGTTAAGATTAGGGTAATCAGGGGTGTCGTACCTTTCCAAGAGCAATTTGGTAACCAATCGCTGGTCAGAATGAGCGAAGCGTGCTTTCACTATGGATTCCTCACAGGCGGAGTGCATTTGGTATCACTCCGCCTGTGACAGGAGCCGGCTCTATTGAGGAGGCATCGGCTTATGCGGCTCTGCTCCCTCCGGTGCCACCTCGCTTCCTCTAGCGCTGGCTTCGTTGGCACCGCTGATTCTCTCCGACGGCTCTTCAAGTTCCCCCTTATGCCACCACCGGCCCTGGGAATGGTCACAACCAGGTCTTATTTTCGGGGTAGGTCTTATATTTTAGCAATTCACAAAAATAGTACTAGGTCTTATTTTAGGGGTAGGTCTTATTTTCGGGGAAACAGGGTATCACCCATGCACAGTACGAGATCCGGTGCTGACATTGTTCACACACATTGCCATGGCTAGTGCCAAGGTCAACGTATAACCAAGAACAGCAAAAACATGCATAATGAAAGTCGTAAAAGCCCTGGCTACATCACCAGGGCCTAAGAAGACCCAGGAAGCGGGACCATATTAAATGTAAGTGATAGCAAAAACATTTGTGCAAACAAATGACTGTTGAATGACTTGATATCTGCGACTTTTGTGATGTTTCAGTAAAAGGAGGAATGATTGCTTTAATTCTGAGGTTGCCAACTGGTGGGTCATGTGTTCCACTGCACTAGGTGAGGGACTCATCAGTTTCCCCCCAGTGCAGCACTGTCAGGTATTCAGTTGTCCATTCATAATATGCTGCCCAGCGCCGAGTGTCAGCTTGAGGTGGGCTTGGCTTGGGGTATGGGTGCAAGGGAACTCCATCCATATGTGCATTGCTTACAGCTTTCCGTGTCCTGTTGAGGGGCCTGGACTGGAGAGACGTCACATTCTGGCTCCCGCCACCTCTACAGGATGTGCACGGGAGCTGTACAAGCAATGTACATATGGATGGAGCTCCATCACAGCACAGCTGCCCACACTGGACCACAGCCTGAGGATCCACTCCAGTCCATGTACGGTAGACTGGGTGGACCTTAAAAAAAAAAAAAGTTTTTTGGAGTGTGTATGTGTGAATGAGAATGTCTGAGTGTGTGAGATTGTGTCTGCAGTGTTTTTGAGGGCCCATTCACACTCGTGCATTAATCACACAGTCCCATGAAATGAACGCACTTTATCACGCAACTGCACCTACCGTGTGTCCTGGTGCAGGAGGTATGTTGCCATTCATTTGAATGGCAACCCAAAAGCACCACCCACTCACGGTTCGACTGCCCGTCCCGGAACATGCGGTACCGCAATGCCATGCGTTCCAGTGTGGTGCAACTTGGGTCATGACTTAATGACCAAGAAAAATGTGGGTCCTGAGGTTACACAGCTTGAGAATCACTGCTTTAATCGGCCTGGGGATGGGCAAGGTTACCGTGTATATTTCATCTCTGGAAAACAACCAGCAGATTGTAAATAAGCACCACATGGGGAGGACCACGTATGTATATCACAAGTTACTGCGTAAAAGACCTTCATGCTGATCCATTTCAGCACCATCACGTTTTGGTGTGATCAGCTGGTGGCTACAATGACTCTAAGAAGCATAGAACGGGTTTTAGCTTACCACAGAAAATACTGGTACAACACTGGCTAATGTAGCATGAGATGTATCCGAGTGTGTAAACCGACAACCTGTACCTGAAAAGAGAGAACATTAGTCACTAAAGGTGCCATATTTGCCATTAGTGTTCAGTAGCAGTGGTGTGTAATAGAAGTCAAGCAGACCTGTATTTCATAGACAGACATTCAAGTGCAGTGACAACAACATTTTATATATGTAAAAGAAGTTCACAGATATTATAATCTAGTTAATGGCTCGAAAGAAACGCCATCTCCTGGCTGGCGTTAGCTGAAAAGTATTTGAATGATTCCCCCCCTGGTATCAACTCTCCCGAATCCTCCAGGTGTTGGAAATTCTCAAACACGTTTATATAGATTCTAGTCAATGGATGGTATACAACCTTTTTCAATATTTCAGGGAAACACATTGAGGGGGATTTATCAAAACTGGAGCAGATAATGGCACAGCTGTGCATGGCAACCAATCAGTGTCTCTGTTTCATTTTTAAATCTTAACTAAACAAACTGAAGAGAGAAGCTGATTGATTGCCATGGACAACTGCTCCTTACTCCAAAAACACAATCGGGACCATCTTTAATGCAGGGCAAAAGGGGCAGTTGGCCCAGTCATTGGTGTGGGGCGCAAAGCAGCTGCCCCTTGAGCAGAATCCACAATGATGAAAACCAGACTGTCCACATTCACAACTGGATGGGAAACAAATCTATTCTACAGAGGCAAGTATAGTGTGCTGGGACTTGTAGTGCTACAGAGACAGGAGAATGGTACATATAGTGTGCTGGGACTTGTAGTTCTACAGAGACAAGAGAAAGGTAAATATAGTGTGCTGGGACTTGTAGTTCTACAGAGACAGGAGAATGGTACATATAGTGTGCTGGGACTCGTAGTTCTACAGAGACAGGAGAAAGGTAAATAAAGTATGTTGGGACTTGTAGTTCTACAGAGACAAGAGAAAGGTAAATATAGTGTGCTGGGACTTGAGACAGGGGAAAGGTATAGTGTGCTGGGACCTGTAGTTCTACAGACACAGGAGAGAGGCAAGTATAGTGTGCTGGGACCTGTAGTTCTACAGACACAGGAGAGAGGCAAGTATAGTGTGCTGGGACCTGTAGTTCTACAGACACAGGAGAGAGGCAAGTATAGTGTGCTGGGACCTGTAGTTCTACAGACACAGGAGAGAGACAAGTATAGTGTGCTGGGATTTGTAGTTCTACAGAGACAGGAGAAAAGCAAATATAAAGTTTTTGCATACAGGAAACACAATCTGACGTGGTTGTATCTAGCTACTGGCAATCGCCTGACATTCCATGATAGAATTCAGTACAGATGTCTGTCTACAGTTCACGATTACAGATGTTCTCACCTTTCCTCTCCTGTACATAGTGTCTCACCATCCAGGGAAAACACCTTGGATGACGTCCTTGGCCAGGGATGAAGTTCCTGGAGTTGGCTGTGAAAGTCCTTGTCTGTCTCAATATACAGCACCCATGTCTCCTGCTGGCGGCTGCTACAAGCCTGACAAGTGCACCTGCCATGTCCATAGCAGCAGGGTACTGTACCACCGTACTTCCAGCAGAATGACCCTTCACGGCCTCTGTAGTACAATCAATTTGCCATCATGTGGGTGAGATTCCACATGGGTTACACAACCGGAACCGTACACACTTCAGAGCTTTAACCAGATCCAGCCACTAGAGGGCAAACTCTCCCTAGTTTAATTTGTCTCCAGTGAGGGAGCCATTTTGGCTGAGCCTATAGAACGATCTTTGTCGCGTCTGTTGTCTATAGACATTCTAGAGCAGGGGAAGTGAATTAAAATTCAAGGCGGTCCGGTGAATTTTCATCAAGCCGAGGTTCCAACTGCAGTCCAGACAGAATGCTCATGTCAGTACCACAGTCTGCCCTTTAGGCCTGGTTCACACCTAAGTAATTGCATTCTTGAGCTGTTTTGCCCTTTTTTTTTTGCGCGATCGCCATGCGGACATTGCACGGTTTCCTCTGCATAGAGGTGTCTATGGAACCAAAACCGCATGAAAACCGCGCAAAAACTTTTTTGTGCGACAACGGATTTCACCCGTGCGGCACAACGCAAAGGTTTGTACAGCCTCCATTGACTTGTGTTCTGCGTGATTTCACGGGGCTAAATATGCGCAATAAATCACGTACATGTGAACCAGGCCTTACAGCCCATTCACACCTGGGCGTTTTTCATAAGCGCGTCATATGCGCGTTTTCCTACTGGCGTTTTGCGCGTTTTAAAGCGCACCCCACTTACACCAGCGTTTCAGCGTGGTTTCCGCAAGATATTTGAAAGTGCGTTTTTGGACGTTTTTAATTAGCTCAGGGACCATTTTGGGCGGCAGGTGGTTCGAAAATCCGCGTGCTTGCATGAAGGGTCCCCAAAGGAATGTATGGGATTGTTCATGTCGACTGTTCAGCAGGGACAAATACGCCTGAGCAAACTGCCCTGGTGTGAACGGGGCCTTTGGCTGCGATGACGTGCTTTACACAAATAAAGCCAATGAGGTATTAATAAGGATTTGTATAAGAACATATTTTATTTTAGAAAAATATTACACATGCAATTTTTCCAAACTGACATCATGTGTTGTCTGAGGCTAGGTCCACACCTAGGCGATTGAGCTGGTGAGCTGTTTTCGTGCGGTTGTCGAACATTTTTGTTTGCGCGATTGTGCTGTGAAAACTGCTCCGTTTTTGATGCATAGAGATGTCTATGGGACCCAAACCGTGCGACAACTGTCTGAAAATATCTCCTGCACCTTTTTACGCGACAGGTGATTTCTACCGCACGACAAATTGCAAAGCTGTGAACAGCTTCCTTAGACCTGAATGCAAATCTCTGTTGGTCCCAAGTATAATGATATCCACTTAGAACTTACAGGGTTATTCACAAAGCTGCCAAAGGATGGCGAGTGAATAACGCAGGCGAAGAGAAGTGAGACGAACAACGTTCGGCGATTCACAACGGCTCAGTACGGCTGATTTCAGCCGTATATCGGCTGCACTTCGGTCAGCCGAACATGCTCTGAAGTGCAGAAGGACTTTGACTCAGCTGATCCAACATCTGGGTCGGCTGAGACGAAGCTCCGGCAGCTCACTCGCATAGAGACCGAACGGCAGTGAGTGATTAGTCGAAGGCCGCCGAGCAGCATTCGGCTCAGCTATTCTGCTCGTAACCTCCATGGTACCGAGCAGAATAGCGAATAGTGAAAAAAGTTGGGAAAAAAAAAGTTGAATAAAAATGTTTAAAAATGTAAATAAATAAACTTAAAAAAAATAAAGATTAAAAAAACATAGCAGGTCCCGGCCAATGAATAACAACTGAGCAGAGACGGCCCTGACGTCACGGCCGGCTCCACCCAGTTATTGTTTAATGACAGATCAGCGTCCCCAGGTCAAAGGGGATGCTGATCTGTCACTGCAACGGGGCGGAGCCAGCCATGAGATCACGGCTGTCTCCGTCATGCTGTCATTTGCAAGGCCTGAACCGCTCGGCCGCCTTCGGGAGCTGTACGGGCTATAGTGAATAACCTGTACAGCAGCCCTTCAGCTCTCGCAACCGAAGCTAGCCGCAGGATCAGCCGAAGCTACGGCTGGATCCTTCGGCAGGTTTGTGAATAGACCCCTTAGTTAATTTTTGAAAGCTCCACACAGATGCCGTATGCACTAGTGCCCCTAGGCCTAGATGGAGCTGATGAGTATAGAAATTTCCTATACTCATCAGTGCTAATGGGCAGAACTTTTATAAATGACCCCCTTACCGTTGACTGACTCATTACCTCTTCACTTCCTGATATGTTTAAAGGAGAACTATGAGATGAGTAAAAATTTCTCAGCCTCATAGTTTGAGCCGACGTGGGACAATTAAACTGTCACACATCGGCTCAATAGATCGGGAAGTGAGCGAGCGACGGTAGGCGCTCGCCCACTTCTCGATGATCTCCCTACAGAGAGCGGTGCTTGTCACTCACAGCTCCCCACAGGGATTCCCTCCCCCCCACTCCGATCCTCCAGCACTGACTGGAGGAACAGATGGGGGAGGGGGCGGGTACAGCTGGCTCTGCCTCTAGATAGGCAGAGCCCGCTGTCACTCCCGCAGCTGGGTGGATCTCGACCGCATTGTCGGGATCCGTCCCAGCTGCGGCGGTCTCAGTATACCGCGAGCTGTAGCTCGCGATATTCTGAGCTTTGGGTCACGTGAGGACGCTAGTATATGTTCTCCCGTGACCCTAAAGAGAACTACGGGGGAAAACACTTATCCCATAGTTCTCTCTTAATCCTTCAGATCTTATAGCAATGTATTTATCCCTCACACCTTGCTACATTGTATTCACAAATAAATAGGGCTGCAACAACTAATCGACATAATCGATTATAATCGATTATTGAAAAAGTTGTCAACTTTTTCAATAGCCTGCAAGTATTGCTTGCAGGCTTCATTCCCTTAGGAGCCACTGTCAGCCTCACTAAAACTGTCAGTCGAGCCGCGCAGATTGCTCTGGACAGAACGGTAGAAGAGCAGAAGTCCAGTTTGCTATAGAGAATGCCTTAACAGGACACTCTGCATACCAGTTATAAAACTAGGGCTTGGTACTGATTAAAATTTTCGTGTTCGATTTATCGAATTTATTTTTAATCGATTAATTTCGATTAATTATAACGCACATACAGATCCAACTACATTGGCCTATACACATACAGCACAGCAATGAAGTAATAAAATGAACTGGGATCACACATTTCCACAGCCCTAATATAAAACCAGTCCACAATTATAAAAACCAGGCTGTCCAGTTCAGAACTGGATGGGTAGCAACCCTATCCTACAGAGATAGATGAAATGCAAAACTGGTATGCTGGGACTTGTAGTTCTACAGAGGCAAGAGAAAGGTAAATATAGTGTGCTGGGACTTGTAGTTCTACAGAGACAAGAGAAAGGTAAATATAGTGTGCTGGGACTTGTAGTTCTACAGAGACAAGAGAAAGGTAAATATAGTCTGCTGGGACTTGTAGTTCTACAGAGACAAGAGAAAGGTAAATATAGTGTGCTGGGATTTGTAGTTCTACAGAGACAAGAGAAAGGTAAATATAGTGTGCTGGGACTTGTAGTTCTACAGAGACAAGAGAAAGGTAAATATAGTGTGCTGGGACTTGTAGTTCTACAGAGACAGGAGAATGGTAAATATTGTGTGCTGGGACTTGTAGTTCTACAAAGACAAGAGAAAGGTAAATATAGTGTGCTGGGACTTGTAGTCCTACAGAGACAAGAGAAAGGTAAATATAGTGTGCTGGGACTTGTAGTCCTACAGAGATAGAAGAAATGCAAAACTGGTAGGCTGGGACTTGTAGTTCTACAGAGACAAGAGAAAGGTAAATATAGTGTGCTGGGACTTGTAGTTCTACAGAGACAGGCGAAAGGTAAATATAGTGTGCTGGGACTTGTAGTTCTACAGAGACAGGAGAATGGTAAATATTGTGTGCCGGGACTTGTAGTTCTACACAGACAAGAGAAAGGTAAATCTAGTGTGCTGGGACTTGTAGTTCTACAGATGTAATAGAATGATATGTAGCGTATGATGGGACTAGTTTTATATAGACAGGGGGAAGGCAAGGGTACTCTGCTGGGACAGCAGTAATGGATTCCCTCTACACAAGGGCTAGGCAATCTCAACACTACAACTGTTGTGAAACCACAAGTCCCATGAGGCACTGCTACACTGACAACCCTCCCAGAGACTGAGGCATGATGGGATTTGTAGTTTCATCACAGATAGAGCGCCGAGGATGCCTACCTCTGTTCTGCACTGATAACTAGGCTATACAGGATATACTATGGGGTGAGATATGTCAAGAATTACGGTACAGGTATTATTAAAAGGAACTTGTCAGGACTGAAATATGGGCACCACCACTTCTTGTTTATGAAGGTGCAAACTCTGGGGTGGTAATCCTTATTCTTGATACAATACCTATTAAGTCAATCACCTGAAAAAAGCATGCAGTGATTTGTCAGGACACCTGATCGGACTAAGTAGTAAAACAAGGATAATGCTGGGCACACACCTTACAACCATCGCAAGACGTCTGTCTTGCGATGGTTGTAAGGTACTTAAAAAAACGTACGATCTGCCTATCTTGGACAGGCAGATCGTACTTGCGATGATCGCAAGCCGCGCCCCCCTGAGGGGCGGGCTTCCGATGACCCAACACCGAACAGGCATTGTGCACTTGAGCACACCGGCCCGTCCTGCTTTTATCGTACGAACATGCTACACACCCGCCGAACGTCGTACGATGCTCGGCGGGTTTTCGAACATGTCCGTAAGATAAAAGTTGTGCGACCTTACAGTAGTAGAGGTCGCACGGCTTCCAGACACCTTACGATAATTGTACGATCGCGGGATTTCCCGCGATTATCGTACGATTATCGTAAGGTGTGTGGGCACCCTAAGGATGATAACCTCGGAGCATGCATCTTTAAAAATGTCTGCCACGGCAGCTCTTCTTTTCCTGCCCTGGCAGGTCATATACTTTATGTATCTAATACTGCATGGTCAGTACAGAACAACAAACAACACTGTGACAATCGTTTTATCATTTCTTTGCAATACGGTACATTTGAATTTTTCACACTTAGCCCTCATTCACACTGTAATCGGCCCACACGTACAGCTCTGTGCTGCGTACGCGGCCGTACTGGGCAGCTCCCGGGAAGGACTGGTGCAGCCCCCGTCCTTCTCTATGGGAGTACACGGCTATACGCCCCCCTACGCTCACCCGCCCTGCACGTCTGTAGGGGTACGTGTTTCCTCGCTCGGACGCAGACAGGATCTATCCTGACTGTGTACGAGTTCGCTCACCGTACCCGTACGGACCTGCACTTGGGGTGAGCGTAGGGGGGCGTACGGCCGCATACTCCCATAGAGAAGGACGGGGGCTGCGTACTAATCACACGCAGCCCCTGTCCTTCCCGGGAGCTGCTCGTTACGGCCGTGCACGCAGCACGGAGCTGTACGTGCGGGCCGATTACAGTGTGAATGAGGGCTCAGCGCTCAAAGCCAGCAGGTGGAAAGTTCTATGAAATATCAGCAGCTTTCAATCAGTGTTATTTGTTATAGAAGCAGGAGAGATCAGATTCCACACCTACTCTCTCTTAACCAAGGTGGAACTATCTGATGCACCGGGTGTTAAAGGTTTATTGGCCAAATAGTTTTTTTTTTTTATTCTACAAAGGATTTAGAACATTGTATAAAAAAGTTGTTTTCTACATTTGTACATTTAAAGTCGAAATGTTTTTAAACAATGTCAAATGCTGATGAAATCACTTACAATGGCTGATGCTTCTTGAGGTTTCAAAGTTTTAGTTACCTGCAGAATCAGCTGGTCTCCTGATATCCTGCAGGGCCCTATGGAGCCACCCTTGTGTGTGCTAGTAAGCTATGTGTGTCTCCATAAACACAGGCACAGCAAGGCAATCCATTCCCCTACTCCCTGCTCCCCGCTCATCCCTCCTCCCTTCTCCAAGCTAGTAGATGGAAGGCTGCTGGAGACTGCTCTGTCCTTTGTGATGTTGTACTGGACAGGAAGTTCAGGGAAGCAGAGCTGAGAGAGTTGGAGCCAGCTGTTTGGGAACATGACTGTAAGTGTTTTGCAGGGCAATGTATATTTGTTTGATCTGGCTTTATTATTGAGTTTGAAAAAGGTTTGAGAGTTTACTACTACTTGAAATAAATGGCAAAGTAAAGTATTTGAATATGGTGCATGTGTGTATTTCTGTGTGCGTGTTGTGATGGGTGGGAGTGGATCCAATGTCAGACTGTCTATCTTCGGGTGGAAATTCTTCTTGTATCTTGCTCAGTCTGGCTGTGTCTGTAAAAACACCCCAAGAGGTTCTTTTGGTTGAACATTAACTGGATGGAATGTGCACTTGCTCAGATTTGGTGTGCTTTTTGCTTTTTAGGCTCGAACAGATGGGAATCTCAGTGACACCATCAGATTCCCAGCAGTTCAATAGTAGTTATAAAGCTGCCCATACATTGTTATCATTTCCTTCAAACATTCGCTCAAAAGTGTTCATCAGAACGTTCCGTAACGCCATCATTGAGTTAGAAATGCCACTTGAATGGAATCCCAGATGTGTGAAGCAGGTTTCTTTTGTGCCTGGCTCATGAGCATCACAATATGTGCGATTTTTCCCAAACGACAGTCAGAATTTCATTAGTTCAGATAAGAAACCAATTCCATACTTTTCACTTGATTTTCCTCATCACTGCTGTCAAATTAAAGCCCATTAACTGTTAGAAAACCAATGACATGTTCTGAAAATGACAAATTTCAAACTAAATTCTATTGGATTATGACCAGTTCACACAAGCTCATTCACACAGGTGTGCACACCCGTATGGTGTGCCAAACCTGCCCACTGTCTGTGTCCAAGTGCGGTCACCCAGGACCGTCCCTATAATGTGGCACCCTCAGGCAGCATCTCTTTTGGCCACGTGGAGGGCAGGCAGAGCGGGATAGTCGTGCCCATTCCTTCCCCCCAGTCTGTACCACCAGCACCCTCCAGACCTGGACAGCCAGCACAACCAAGGCCCTCCAACCCCCTCGTACTGCACAGCCAGCACAACCAAGGCCTTCCAACCCCCTCGGACCTGCACAGCCAGGACAACCAAAGCCCTCCAACCCTCCGGACCTGAACAACCAAGGCCCTCCAACCCCCTCGGACCTGCACAGCCAGCACAACCAAAGCCCTCCAACCCCCTCGGACTGCACAGCCAGCACAACCAAGGCCCTCCAACCCCCTCGGACCTGCACAGCCAGCACAACCAAGTCCCTCCAACCCCCTCTGACCTGCACAGCCAGCACAACCAAGGCTAGGGTTGCCACCTGTCCAGGATTCACCCGGACAGTCCGGGTTTTGAATGCTGTGTCCGGGTTCCATGGCAGCTTAAACCCAGATAAAAGATGTCAGGCAGACAGGGGCAACCAAAATTAAGATAGGGGCTAGTGGCCTCCCCCCACTGAAAATAGTCGAGGCTGGGTGGCGCTATTTACATATGAATAAGTTGTGACTCATTCTCCCAAATTTTTTTTACATGCGTTGCTAAAGTGTTCGGGTTTTGCTGGAAGAAAGGGTGACAACCCTAGCCAAGGCCCTCCAGCCACCCCGGACCTGCACCGCCAGCACATAGAACTACCCACTCCCCACTACCCATTCTCAGGCGGTGAGAATTGTAGGGATGTCCGTGGGTAGTGTTGATGATGCATTTTAATACTTTAGGACAAGATAAAAAGCCTTGCTTTGTATAGGGCCGGTTTACAGCAATGCGCTGCGTTGATGTGCTTTGTGACAAAAGGATACAGGCATCATTTGATCGCAGTGCAGCCCATTTTACATTGAGGTTAAAAAACAAACAAACACTGCAATGTGTTAGGCCCCGTTCACACCAGGGCGTAGTTAGTACGCGCGTTGGAGGAACGCATGTTCCCACAAGTTTGCTGTGCTTTGTTTCCCGTGTTTGGCGAGCGTTCCCCATTGGGTCCCTGGATGCGCGCCTATTGCGGAAAAGAAGTAAATGTTGCAAATTTGGCGACATGCGTTCCGCATTTTCCCCCCACTCGTTCGAGTGCTTTCTTGTGCGTGAAGAAAAACTGTGTTTGCTTGGCTACGTTTGGGGTGCTATTACCTAGTAAGGGCAACGCAAGTGCATTATGTGTTTGTGCACGTATAATGAATATGTGTTGAAGCGCGCATGTTTGACGCACAGTCACAATATGCCCTGGTGTGGATGGGGCCTTATAGCAATGCATTGCAACCCACAGCATATCCCATGCATTTATATCCCCAGCATGTGGGAGGAATATATCCCATGCATTTATATCCCCAGCATGTGGGAGGAATATATCCCATGCATTTATATCCCCAGCATGTGGGAGGAATATATCCCATGCATTTATATCCGCAACATGTGGGAGGAAACCCACGCAAGCACAGGGAGAACATGCAAACTCCTTGCAGATAGTGACCTGGCTGGAATTCGAACCAGGGACCCCCAGTACTGCAAGGCAGAAGCACTAACCACTACACCACTGTGCTGCCCTATGCATTACATGCAGTGTGGTGGGAACCAGCCATGACTAGACTGGAATTAAACAGCGTTTTATGTTATTTGTCACAATATTTCCCATGGCCATCTGTGAACATTTCCTTTTCTCTACATAAAGCAGCCCGGCGTTTGGATTTGGCGGTCTCCGGGTGGACAGATTGCTGGTAAATCCTGACATCACAGCACAGCAGCATCACAACACGTAAAGGCTGCTCGGGCACATGGCAAGAAAGGGGTGTGTCAAGATGCACACCATGTGATCAGTGTCAAGGAAGTTACCATGGATACCAGATGAAGCTTCAGAAAACAAAAATTCTGCTGCAGGGCAGCTGATCGTAGAGATCTGGAGAAGAGGGGAAGGTATTTGTCATGATCTGTGTATAGGATTGTGTAGCTGGGTAATGATGAGGGGGGATCTGGAGGCAGGGAATGAAGACTGGTACTCTTGCATTATTTATATAAGGTGTCAGTGTGCACACAGCTAGCAGGCGTGGTCAGGAGGGAGAAGGAGAACAGGGAGGGTGCAGCAGCAGCAGCAGGTGTCACTGGTCCTTGCAGCATTGCTCAGACCTCACACTGGCCGTGACAACAGCACTCAACAACACAGAGAGGTGTGCAGGCTGCATAGAATCAGAAGACGTTCACTCCGATGTGCTGCTAAAATAGATTTGATTGACATGTAGACACGCAATCTAAGATCCACAGATCATTCATTGACTATTAACATTCATGGTATGAGTTGTTAGGAAAGACTAAACACAGGTACACCGTGACAGATAATTATATATGACAGAAGACAATAGAAGACAGATACCTAAAGTCACACACCAACACAAGCTAGTTGCTAATATCCTGGAATCCTCCTAAGAGTTTACACTGCAAGGAACCATTTATTCGAGTGACTGACTGTGGACTTGTCACTTTCAGGGAGTGCGGACATGGCAGGTGAGCCAGTCGGTGCGTGGAGTATGCAGCCGACTCCAGCTGCAGGGGGTGGAGGGCGATCCTTGGCCCCCCTCGCTCAACAGCCTGCTGTCAAAGCAGTGCACGTTTACAGAAATGGAGACTCCTTTTATCGTGGCCGCCGAATGCTGATTCATGAGAAGAGGGTTGGCACGTTTGAGGTCTTCCTGAAGGATGTCACCGGCGGAGTGCAAGCCCCCTTTGGAGCCGTGAGGAACCTTTATACTCCTAGAAATGGACACAGGGTCACGTCTCTGGGCGACCTTCAGCCAGGAGAATGCTATGTGGCGGCAGGAAGGGAAAGTTTTAAAAAGTTGGAGTAAGTGTAAATTTTTTATTATCGCTTTTTATTGCAAATTAGCTTGGCAAAGTTGACATAGGTCACATGTAAGAGTGAGTGGACCCCGGAAACACCCACCCTGTTCCTGATCCCAATTTCCATTTCTGTACAGATCCTCCTCACTTAATGACCGAGTTCTGTTCCTATGACTAGGTCGTTAACCGAATTGGTCGCTAAGCGAGGAATAGAGGAAATCAACTCTGTTATAAAGTACAGTGTACAATACAGACCGTTTGGAGAGCTGGTTGTAAGTCCAAATGGTCGATTTCTTAGGTTTGCATACTTTAAATACCCAAGTTCTTGTACAGTGTGCAATACTGACTGGTCGGAGAACTGGTGGTAAGTCCGAACGGTCAATTACCTAGGTTTGCATACTGTAAATACCCAAGTTCTTGTTCTGGTCTGAATGGTCGTTAAACAGGTAGATCGTTATATGAGGAGTACCTGTATTGCTGTGTTCAGGGTTGAGTTAATTTGTTACGGTTTGGTTGCTATGTTTATGTACAGGGATGTAGTACAAATAAATATAGTTCTGCATAAAATTTTAAAAAAAGTATTGATAATGCAGTGCTATCTTTCAGCTAAGAGATTTTTGCATCTGCAAGTCACCTCTGATTTATTATGTTAGTTCAAAAATTATGGAATAGACATTATCAATTACTGCAAAGCAAAAATAATTATAGTTACCAGCTATGGTGTAATTTACAGTATAGATCAGCGTTTCTCAACCAGCGTTCTAGGGTTGCTAGGGGTTCCTTGAACAGTGAGCATTATTACATGATATACCTTCTACTGACTGCCATTGTAAGTATTCTTCTCTCCTACTGACCACCAATGTAAGGGGCACCTATCCTGCTGACCACCAATGTAAGGGGCACCTATCCTGCTGACCACCAATGTAAGTGCATACCGGTCCTGCTGACCACCAATGTAAGGGGACATCTACCCTGCTGGCCACCAATGTAAGGGGGTACCTATCCTGCTGACCACCAATCTAAGGGCATACCTGTCCTGCTGACCACCAATGTAAGGGGGTTACTTATCCTGCTGACTAGGGATGTCCAGATAGCAGTTCAGATACCAGTGCCGATACTTGGCATTTTCACGAGAACTACCAGGGTTGCACCGGTTGCAGCTGGAACCTCGCTCTGGCCCTCCACCACTGTCCTGAAATCATTAGTCTGTATTGTTTTAGAAAAACTGTCACATGACAATAAACAAAAATGTATCAGTACTTGTATCTGTGAGTACTTGGACAAGTATCAGTACTTGCACTTGAAAAATGATATTGGTGCATATATATTTATAAAAAAAAAAAACATACATTAAAACAGAGATGTACAAATCCCAGGAGCTCCATATGATCCTTAAAAAACACAGCTGCCTCCTAACTTTTGAGTTTTTCTCTAGTCTAGTCTTTATTTGTACTTGTGCGGAGTACAGTACTTGGTATCTGAACATCCCTACTGCTGACCACCGTTGTTAGGGGACACCTATCCTGCTGACCACCAATGTAAGGGGGAACCTATCCTGCTGACCACCAATGTAAGGGGACACCTATCCTAATGACCACCAATGTAAGGAGGGCACCTATCCTGCTGACCACCATTGTAAAGAAAAGCTTTACAACTTTAAAATTTAGAGGGGCACTTTTTTATAATCACCACTAATTTTTTCACTGACCACCACTCTAATCGTACACTACAATTTTCACTATCTGCATTCCTTTTCTTTCTATTATTATTATTAGTTGTGTAGTGGAGGAAGGGGGTGTTAGAAAATGATCCTCTTTGGGTCATAACCTATTCTTTTATTATAGCTACAACCTATTGATCACTCTAATGTACCTTGAGCTGCAGATATGAACATGTTCAGCAGGGGTTCCCTGAGACCCATGAATTATTTAAAGGGTTCCTCTGTGATAGAAAGGTTGAGAACGACTGGCATAGAAACTAAAGAGGTCATACTTAGTTTGATTTTGATATGTCAGATAAGCAGGTTATATGTCTAGCTAGCCAATCAAAACATTTCATTCAGACTGTATTCAGTCCAGTCCAGTCGACCCTTGTTTTGCATCAAAATCTAACTTTGTGCGGCTACTTCATTTGGTTTGTGTGTCCCTGTTTATTTAGGTGGCAGGTGAACAGCGATGGTTCTAATCCTTTTCACTGCACTATAATCATTTTTTAATTAATCCATGTATTTTTTTGCATGTTTGTATGCTCTGGCCGTCGTGGTTTAGGTTGCTTGAAAACTGGTTATTGTATTGTGCAGCTTTGCACTGTAATATAATAAAAACTATGATGCATTATAAAGCAATGTTTATGGAAAATACAATTAGTTTCCTATGTGATGCTGTAGGACAACAAAAATTCCTTCGCTTTTGATTCTTAACTTGCTTTAAAAGTTACGGCCACTATCTCATCCATCTTGTTCTGTATGAAAGACTCTACTATGCCTTTGCTGTGCTTTATTATTTTCACATTTTTATTAGCATTTTGCTTTTGTAGGTTTGCATACTTACACTACATTTAATATGGATGTTGTGCTGTTGCACTGCAATTTGAAAACTTCTAAAAGTTTTTAAAGATATTTCTGCAATTTATGTAAAAAAAACTGTGTTACTTAAAGGAGAACTATAAGGTGAGTGATTTCTACTCATCCTCATACGAAGGTTCTCATTCATGCAGGTCATGGTTTATTTGTAAAAAAAACATCAAGGCAACTGGACTAGCTGTATTTTTTGAAGACTTTCTGCTGGTCATCTGACTAGCTTTCGCAATTCAAAAAGCTAGTCGGATGATCAGCGAAATGTCTTCAAGAAAAATACAGCAAGTCCAGTTGCCTTGATTTATTTTTTACAGATATTTTGTTCAAATTAGTCAAAAATAACATCCATCTCCCTACCTCATCATTATTCTGAGCAACATATAAAGGGGCTTAAAATCACACTGCTCTTCCTAAGATGTCCAACATCGGTCAGAAGCACTTGGGAAGTTTTTGTTTCATTAGAATGAAGAATACTAAGGGCTTGGTTACACGTGCAGTTTTTATTCATGTTGTGCTGTGCAATCAAAATCTCCCATGACTGGCTGCTGCTCCATCACGGATTGCATTTATGCACGTGTTAATGTTTGCTGAGAAGATTTAAAAAAAAATCAAATTAATTTAATCAGGTTCGAAAAAGACTTAAAGTGAACTTATCTTGTAAAAGTAATGGCAGTCTCTTACACCCCCCATGCTGTCCTATAACCAAAACTGCTGAAATACTGTTTAATATTTACCTGGCAGCTGCACTGGGCCTCCTTTAGTGGCTGATACCTGACCGCTGACATTGTATGGTTGCTGCGTTTAGGCAGAGCTACTGATTGTCTAGCTTTGTCTGAAGCAGATAGATGTCACTTGTTAGCAGTTTGAGTCCTCTTTTCAGTCTTGACCCCCCCAGTCTAGAATTAAAAAAAATGTAAATGTTAAAAAGTCCCCCCAAAATTCATACCAAACCCTTATCCTAGATTGGGGTCTGGTATAGAATCTAGGGGGAATCCCACACAAATTAGAGTCCTCATTTTCACATTAAAGCCCCACCTTCACATGAGGAGCCCCCTTCACATCAGAGTAACAAATGCAAATGTCAACAGCACTCCAATACGATGATTCATGTCAGTGCAAATCCATTTTAATGATAGATGTCAAAAGACAAGCACTTTTGGGGCCACGCAGGGTCCCTTTCATCAGGCTCAATGATGACCTTATTGAGCCTGATGAAAAGGACCCTGTGCAACCCCTTAGGTCATTATTGAGCTTGATGAAGGTGACCCTGTGCGACCTCTTAGATCATTATTGAGCCTGATGAAGGGAACCCTGTGCGACCCCTTAGATCATTATTGAGCCTAATGAAGGGGACCCTATGCGACCCCTTAGATCATTATTGAGCCTGATGAGGGGGACCCTGTGCGACCCATTAGATCATTATTGAGCCTAATGAAGTGGACCCTGTGCGACCCCTTAGATCATTATTGAGCCTGATGAGGGGGACAATGTCGACCCCTTAGATAATGAATGAGCCTGATGAAGGGGACCCTGTGCGGCCCCGAAAAAGCGCTTGTCCTTTGACATCTATCATTAAAATGGATTTGCACTGACGTGAATCTTCGTATTGGAGTGCTGGTGACATTTGCATTTATTACTGGATTTTGAGCGGCGCCATCCGCAGTCATTGCAAGCATTCGTTATCTTTGGAATATTCGATATGGAGTGCGGCAAGGTACATGGATTAATTATCCTTTCACATCAGAGCCCCCCCCCTCACATCAGGAGCCCTTTTCATATCAGAGTCCAACCTTCACATCAGGAGTTCCCTTCATATCAGAGCCCCCACTTCACATCGGGAGCCACTCCTTTGACATCAGAGTCTCCCCTTCACAGCTGATGAACCATGCCACGTTAATCCTCCCATTGCAAATGACAGTTACGATATTTGGTCAATAATGTCACTAGGGGCGTAACTAGAAATCACAGGGCCCCATAGCAAAATGTTGTATTGGGCCCTGATCCTCTTCCTTCGCCGGGCCCGCCTCCTACTCCATCACCGGGCCCCGCCTCCTCCCCTGCTGTCGACCACGGGCCCCACTGGCTCCTCCTCCACTGCCGGGTCCAGCCTCCTCCACCGCCGCTGCTGGCTCTCATTGACTCAGCAGCGGTTTTGGAGACGAACGCGCTACTGCACAGATTACGGTATTAGTGATCTGAACAGCAGCGCATTCTTCTTCAGAGCCGCCAGTGAAAGCCACCAGCAGAGGATGCCATAGCGACCCAGGCGGTCCGCTCGGCATCTGGCCGGGCCCCCCTGTGCCCTGGGCCCCATAGCGGCCGCCTGGGACGCTATGGCGATTGTTATGCCACTGAATGTCACCCAGGATGCCTGCTGGCTTGTTTACAATGTAAAAAAAAGCTGAATCAATGACTTTTGGCAGCAGTCAAAGGTTCGGGCGCGTGGACTGGCCAGAGCTGGAAAATTAGTTCACCTGTTTGCTGATCTGTGAACAAGTTGGGTTTGGGTTGAACGCATGATTGGCCTAGACCTAGTGCTCACCCCTAATCAACAAGACAAGTAATGAGCATAATCTGCCCAACATGATCAAAGACAGCAATGCAAACCTTAAAGAGGTTTTAGTAATTTTTTTAACTTTATCCAATAAAAAAGTTTGGGCTGAAATTTCACTTTAAAGCAGAACTCTGGGTTGATTTTTTATTAACCCTTACAGAGGTGCTAATTTTTGTCTTAGTTCAAAAACTAAAAAGATAAACTCACCGGATCCTCCAAGCTGGATTGCTCTTTGACCAGTCCCTTCCGCCTCTCTCCCCTCCTCTGCAGCTATCTAAGGTCCCTGAGTTTTCATGCTCTATACACAGTGTATTGGACGTAGGAATACGTCCAATACCATCACTGCAGTGGAGGAGGAGACAGGCTGGAGGGGCCTTGTCTCAGCCAGCTTGCTGAGAGGATCTGGTGAGTATATCTTTGTTATTTTTTAAGTTAGACACAAGTGAGTAGTTAACCCTTGCAAATAGCCCCACTGCAAGGGTTAAGAAAAAGTTTACCTGGAGTTTCGCTTTGAATACTATCACTATGCATAGGCTGCTTGTTGCACAGGCCTTTTTTTTAAAACTCTTAGTTTAAATTTGTATGTATTCTTTAAAGTGAACCTGTGTTAATGTAGTTTGTAGAATTCCCTTGGAGTCCTAGAACCCAGTGAGTGCTAATATGTAAAAAGTGAACTTAGTTCTGGCCTCATGCAGTATCCTTATCATGCCTCACTGACCATTAGTGATGTGTGAAAGTGTGTTGCCTACAGAATAATGCTCTCTTGTCTTAATGGAATTCTATCAGAATGAAAATAATATTCTCAGTATGTGGTTTATTTTTTTATCTTAGAAGTTGTTAAGCAGGATATTGACTCATTGCAGTCTAACATGTACATTACAGGGAGAAAAAACACAATCTGCATATCCGTTACTGCTATAAAAACATACGGAATAAAATATGTAATAAATATGAAAGTAATTGCAAATATTACTTTCGTTTAAATATTGCAATGATATAATAAATGCTATTGAATGTAGTTTAACTTTAAAGCAGAACTAAATTTACCTCCCCTCATTCCCTCTCCAGCACCAACATCATCTGCAGACACTTTTCCGGGTTGGGGATCTTCGGCTATCTTGATTGGCAGGACCGAAATGATGTAATTCTCGCGCATGGGAATTCATTCATTCAATTGGGCATTGAGGTGTGCTGAGACTATACACTGAGTTGCTCTTGTGCATCTTATATAGGCAGAGCCAGCTGTCAATCCCACAGCTGGGTGGATCTCGACATCGATGTCGGGATCCGTTCCGGCTGCGGCGTCTCAGTATACCGCATGCTGTAGCTCGCGGTATACTGAGCTTTTTGAACACGCTAGTTTGTGTTCTCCCGTGACCCTTAGGAGAACTATGGGGAAAAATCCCTGACCCCATAGTTCTCCTTTAACACTGTTGGAAAAGTCTTATACATATTTGTCCTATACAGAAAGTCCTATACATATTTGTCCTATAAAGAAAGTCCTATGCATATTTGAGGTTCTGGAGGGTGGCTACCTTTGTTCTCCTTGGACCCTGTGTGTGTTGTAAAATATCCACTGCTTCAATCTTGCTCCAGTGATGGACTACTATCTCAAGTTTTGTTTACTCATTTGTATTGAGATTGTAGTCCATCACGGGAGTGAGCTCGGAGCGGTGGCTATTTTATAACACACACAGGGACCATGGGGAACAAAATTAGCCACCCTCCAGAAGGAAGGACAATGTCAGCACCAATTCAGAGATGATTTGAGGATCTACAGCTGAGTGATACACAAATAAGATACATTGTTGTTAATAGTTAAGGTACTTTGAATGCATTTTTAAGATTTAACTCCTGAGTTTAGTGTCCCTTAAAGTCTAACATCTCATAACATTTGAAATGTTGGGGATTTTCATACTTCTTCTTCTGCTCAGCCTTATCTTCAAAAGGTTTGTAGAAAGCCTAAAATCACGACTGCCACAACAGAGGAAGCTCAGGTAGAGATTAGTTGAATTTAAAATAAACTTGTGAGGGCTGGTGCACACCTAGGCGACTCCTGAGCATGATCCGCGCAGATTGCCACACAGTCACGGAGTCACCCAGCACAGATGGTCGCGCTGTGGGTGCCATTATTTTATTTTTTTTACATTTATTTCCAAGCAAGTTAAGTTTAACATACAGTAGTTACACATCAGGGTACGGCTGACCAGGTCAGACATTAATAACGTCAGCAACATTTCCTTTATATCATGTCATATTGCATACATGCAGAGTGAGATTGTTTGCTCACGTACCTTATAAATAAAAAATTACAACCATAGTAAACAAAGAAAAAAACAACAACATGGGGAACATCTGGCAAACCTGGCAAGTGTCCCATGAAAGTGCCTTAGTATTACGAGGAAAAAAGAAACTCTAAGTCTTCGTATTCTATCCTAGTGAGAGGAATCTACTAGCTAGTCGTCTATGACCATTTTAATTGGATAAAGAGTAATATTAGTATGTGACTATTCTATCCAATATCCTGTAGATATCCAGGTGATCATGTGAATTCATTCCACGGTTGCCAGGTGGATTCAAATTTTTTAAAGGTGTCCCTCCAGATGGACGTCAGTTCCTCCATCAGTCTATAATATTCTACTCTGTTACACCACTCTCTTATAGTTGGAGGTGCCATTATTTTTTAATGGCACTCCAGTCGCACCGGGCGGATTGCACGGTTTCCCGCCGCAATTCCACTTGTGCATCCGAACACGATTCTAAAACAGCCGCGCGTCGTGTATCACAAAAAAAAAGGTACATGTACCTTTTTGCTGTGATTGCCAGGCGGATGTCACCCCATTGAGATCAAAGGGGCAATCGCTGCCTGCATTGTGCAGGACTGCACGATCCCGGGGCGCTCAGGTCTGCACCGGGCCTGAATGGTATGCTGGCTGAAGAGCCTCAGAATTATCATCTCGCTGTGACATTGAGGTCAACAAGCCATCTGCTTGGCTGGTATGCTTGGCTACCTGTTGTTATTTTTCTTTGAAACATTTAAATTATGGTAATTTCTTGCTGCTGCCTCTAATTTGACTGCCTACCCCATTTTTTTTATTTTGGTACGAAGGGGCACAATCACCGCCATCATTGTTTTTTAGATGATATTGATAACATTTTCTAAATGGTTGGCTGCTTCACAGGAATGACAGCAATGACTTATAAACATGGGAGGTTAATGGTGAGGCAATGTCTGAAAATTGTGATAACAAAAATAATAAATGCCAGAGAAACATTCCTACACTTTGGTCAGAAAATGACTTTGATGTTAAAAAAAGTCAAACAAAATGCTTAGCTATAACTCTATAAAAAACAGGAAATAACAAGGGTGGTTATGTTTTTTCTTTTATTCACCAGTAATACCAGAGCTTTATTTTGGTGTTAGAACGTTGGGAAACAGCACAAAACACAGATGATATTTATTGTTCAACAAGAAAAGAAAAGCTATCAAAATGTTTACGAATACAGTATACTAGACAGAGTGTTTGGTAAGCTAAATGTCTCATTGACCCAATCCAAAAATAATACTTTTTTTTACTGCATGACTATAAATGAATGTCATGCTTTTTTATGATAGCTACTGAATAAAAAACCTTAGACACAACATGGCCATATTTGTTATGCTCTGATAACAAAAGTAAAGTAACAGTTTATGCCTTTTTAAGAAAAAAAATAAGGTGTATGGAAGACTGAGCGTGAGAGGTGGAGTAGCAGCTAAAATCCATTAAGGGGAATTTGTAAAAGCTGGAGCAGTTGTCCAATGCAACCAATCAGCTTCTCTCTCAGGGTTGGGCAACTTTGCCCCTTCAGCTGTGCTTTAACTACAAACCCCAACATGCCTCGGCCTTTGGGAGTCATGCCTGTAACTGTCAGTCTTGCAAAGCCTCATGGGACTTGTAGTTCCACAACAGCTGGAGGGCTGGAGTTGCCAACCCCTGGTCTAGCTCATATTTCCAAAGCTTAACTGATGAAACTGAAGATTGAAGCTGATTGGTTGCCATGGGCAACTGCTCCTGACTCTGTTCCAGTTTTAATAAATCCCCCCCATTGGGTTTGTTTTTGCCTCAGAAATATCAGGATCTGTGGGGGGGATACCTTTCCATGTCACTACAAATAGGCATTTTCAACAGAATGGGTATTTCTAGTTCTCCATTTAAACATACTTTTCGACCCTGTGAACATTTTACCTTCAACCTTTAGCTGCAGTGACTGTGGATATTAACGCAGCAGAGTTTTAACACAACAGGCTGCCAGAAAGGTGCTCGCTCTGGCTCTTCTTTTACAGGGTCGCTTTAGATCACGTTTGTGGCCCTAATGTCTTTGAAGGCGCAGTGCATTCATACACAAGCCCAGGGCATTTGTTTGTCCAGGCATTGCTTTAGTACACCAGGCCACTCTGATTCAGACAGTCATTGCAGTGCTGCTATACAAGTATTCTGGGAACACCATTCCATGATCCAGTGATCCTGCAAACAGGGTATTTATGACAAACAAAATCGTCTGGCTGGTAATGCCATTCCTCAAAACACTGTGGTCTTTTTTCTTGTCTTGTCCATTCTCTTCTGGCCCCATCATGGGTCATTCAGTCAGCATGGACTGATCTGTTCATCAGCATGAGAGGAACATAACATCTTAAGAGCTTGATTGTGTATATTAGAAGTAAACAAGTATCATGTTATATATAATTTACCAATATCATTTGTGTTTAATTCCTTTACACACTTTTTCTTAGCCAAGAATGTGTAGGTCTATGTAATTAAAGTGCCTTACGGCAAATACTTTAAGGTAAAGGTAAGTTTAAGGTAAATATGTTTGCTACTGAATAGCTAAACAAATATTGACCCTAGAAAGTAAAGTGTTCAGTCCACACAGTCACAGGAAGTATTTGCACTGTGTGCTTCAAGACTATCCAGGCACTTCTTCATCAAGTATTCATAGTTGTATATTAAAAGCTTTACCTTATATTGATGTGGTTTAACCTAAGTTATCGCTTATAAAGATGAAAGCCAAAGCCCATTTCCACATTTGTTACAGCTCTTTAACATTTCCATTGTGGAGGAAGAAAGAATAAAACCTCATAAGTGATTATGTATAAGGGACCATTGACAAGCTTACATTATTCTTTTAAATATCAAACTGAAAACATAACAATAGATCTTGTTTGCCATAAAGTGTTCCTGTTAACCTAGTTGCGATTACATTATTATTTATTTGTATAATACATTTTTATCCTGTGGTAATTTACAAAGTATGTGTTCAAACCAAGTGTAGTACCAGGGGCATTTTCTGAATGTAGCAGACCTGTGTGTAAGATCAAGTTGGGCCACTTTCCCCCCTTCTGTTTCCAGGGTCAATAAAATTCAGTAGTTAAACAGTATAATCCATTTGTAAACATTAACAACACCCATAAGGGTAATTTTCCTGGCTTTACAGCTAAGAAGTAAAACAGTGTGCCGAAATGCCAGCATGACTAGGATAATGAAAGACCTGGGGCACCCAGGATTGAAGCCAGAAACAAGTTCTGTGGTGCTGTGTTACGATACCGTGGATTGTGGTGTGGGCGGGTGCATTGCGGCTGGAGGTGCGCTTGGGGTGCCATACAAATGAATGGCAACGCACCTCCCAGACTGTAACGTACGGTAGGTGCATTTCATGGTAGTATACGGTAATCGCACGGTTCCGTGTAATTAACACAATGCTATGGTGTGAATCCACCCTCAATGTGCACACTTGTTCCAGGCGAGTGTCTCAAAAGACAAAGATAACGGCCATTTTTAGAAAGTGGTCAGCGATGCAAGCCCCTATATTTCTCTTAATGCAGGTTTTATTTAAGTATCTAGTACCAGCAGGCACATATATTCAGCATTATTACATCAAAAATGCCATTGCTGCAGTATCTTTCCCATAATGAAAACACTCCTTAATCATAACCTCAGACAAAATGCACTAGCATAGAGAAAGAAGTAACCTTAGAGGTAACAGTTTGGCTTTGTTTAAAAATACTTGCATCTTTCCTCCTTATTGCACAAATGTGTTATCTTTATAATGTAGGTAGATAGAAAGTCACTCCGCACTCCCCACAGCGCTCCCGGCCTATGCAACAGTGGTGCTCACAGTGATGACCATGGATGGCGCCATGCAGACACAAGGCAGAAGACAGGAATCACCAGCACTCAGTAATATCGTTCAATATGTCAATTTATTTGGACAAATCGTCACAATGAAAAAAGCCAACGTTTCGGGGCCACACAGGTTCACATCTTCTAGTCCTGATGAAGGGACCCTGTGTGGCCCCGAAACATTGGCTTTTATCATTGTGACGATTTGTCCAAATAAATGGACATATTGAACGTTATTACTGAGTGCTGGGGATTCCTGTCTTCTGCCTTATCTTTATAATGTGTTTACTAGAAAATGATTTCACATTTATGATTTTGTTATATCGGGTTGATTTTCTAATGCCGTAATTTTCACTCCATGTGAGATTAACCTTTTCTTTTATTGAGGATGGTTTTCTAAACCAGTCACGGTGGTTGAATTAACCTTTGCAACTCACTTATATTTTTTGGGGGGATAGAAACAACCCAAGAATGAATGTGAATGTTGTGAATGTTTGAAGTTAACACTCAATAATTACTACATTAGTACATTGTAGGAAGCATTTTATGTGTATTTGGTTTTATTTATAAGGAGGGATATTGCAGGTATCTTTTTAAACTTTCTTTGAATCCCTGGGCTATATCTGTATCTTTGTACTACTATCTTCGGTCGTATTTAGGCACATAGTCAACATCGCTTGATTAAACATATATTCTTTTTGCTTTTTAGCTACCTACACATTGGAGAAAACAAGAGAAGGACAGTAGACCCTCTGAGTCAGGTATTCTTTCTTTTAACCTTTAACATTTGACCTGTATTTAAGTAATGTCAACATATTGTTACCTGTATTGAATTACATTGTAAAGTTTAATAACCCCACTGCAGGAGGTGTGGCAGGAGAAATTAACTAAATCTGACCATACACTGGTAGATTTTCTTATGAACGTTCATACAAAGAAATCTGGTCAGAATATTCAATAATGCCATCAGAGACTTGATGAATGTCATTTGGAATTTTGTTTGGTTTTAACATTCAACTTTGGAAATTAATAGAGTTTCCAAAACAAAAGCCGCTTTCACTGTTAGAGTTTCAAGTGTTTGAGAAAAATTTTCCATCCTGCTCCAATGATTTTTTTGTCACTACAGTCATAAATGATCACAATTTGACCCTATTAACTATTAGAAAATCAAACAAACATTCCGAAAATGTTTTTTTTGCAAACGAAATTCTACTGGTGTATGTCCAGCGTAAACAACATCTGTTAAAATAGAACTACGTTTGCCAGCTGGAAAGGGTGAGGTGGCTCGGCATCTACTTTCTTCCCAATAACTTCTGGGAAAATGTGATCCAGCACATTGCAGGGCACATTCTCGAAGGATTTTGAGCACCCCGGTTTCCTGGGGTATAGTTGTGAGGCACAGCAACGTCACTTGTGACCCCAGGAAGTGAGCAGAATTTGGGTAAGTATATTTTACCTTTTTTCTCACAAAGTTAAATTTTTTATTCCATTTGTTCACTAGGTGTTTTTGGGGGCCTATCTGTAAAGTGGACCTTGTGCTTTAAGACCTATTCGTGATGTACAGATTGCTTAAAATGACAATGCAAAGAGCATCAACAATGTGCAAAAACCCCTTTAGCGAAATCAGATAACTGCAAAAGACTTTGATTTTGGAGCCACATTTGGGGCCAGCTTCTTAAAACTGGAGAGAAAAAAATGCACAACATTGTAGTTGTTGCCTGCAGTGATCAATCAAATAAAAATTCCTGTTAAATCCTTTCAAAAAAAGGAAATGTGAAACCTGATTGGCTCTTTTTGTCAACAACTCCAATTTTGTACGTTATTTCCTTTTTCAGAGTTTTGTGAATTAGCCATATTACGATTGCTCTGTGCATTGTCTACTTAAGTCTGTGCATTGAAGTACAAATGAGCCAGTTCTGCAAAAGGTATTTATAGGTACTTATATTAAAGTAAACTGAAAATGATTTCTCCTGCTCAAACACTTTACTAACACCATGTAGTCCCTTCACATTACTGACGACCTTGTTTCACTTCCTAAATACACTTTGTAACCGAGAAACACACATACACACTGCAGAAAAGTAATACAATCCTTGTGGTGTTTATGCCTTTAGGGTATAGTTACAGCATTCCGTTAATACCAGGACAATTGTTCTGTTTACTAAGCAGAGCTATTGTCAAAGCAGCTGGCTGTGCATTTCATGATCATACCAATCTTTGTTAGGTTTCTTGAAAAAGTTTGTGGTTTGAGACTGCAATGTTTATTTTGTGCCCCACAATTGCCCAAGCAATATGATTCTACAGTATTTTATTGACTTCACTCTGATCAGTTGTAATATCTTAGTTTTTAGTGCTGACAGCTTGCCACTAATAGTGGCTTAAAGTTCCACAACACGCTACTCACCTACAAAAGTGTCCCCAACACGAAAGAAATTCTAAAACTTATCCTTTCTGCTACCTGAACACCTAACACTCAAATAAACTCTTAAAAAAGAATTTAACTCTTAATATGAGTAAATTAAGAGTTAAGTTACCAATTAACAAAACATAAACACTTAACACTAAAGCTGGCCATGCACCAGTAGAATTTTGTTTGAAATTTGTTTTCAGAACGTTTGTGCAATTTCATAATAGTTCATGGGGACAAATCAACAATCATTGTAGACCATACTGATGAAAAAATGACGGAGCAGGATGTAAGATGTTTCTGAAACAAACTAAATTCTAGCAGTGAATGTGGTTTTTGATAGGGAAACTCCATTCATTCCGAAATTGAATGTGAAAACCAAACCAAAGTTTTAATGACATTCATCAAGTCTCTGATGACATTATGGAATGTTCTGACAATATGTGTTATATGAACGTTTGTGCGAAAATCTACCAGTGAATGGTTAGTTCACAAGAAATTCTAGTTTCTTTGATACTTTTAACTTACCACAAAATAATTTTTGAATGTTGTCCTATCAATAAATGATGGGTATAAAGCAGGGCTGGTACTGATTAAAATTTTCGTGTTGGGTTAATCTAATTTTGTTTAATCGATTAATTTCGATTAATTCTAACGCACATACAGATCCAACTACTTTTAGCTGATCTGCTTGCATTGCAACTCTGCTTTAGTCAGTGGTAAATGTGGTATAAACTATATACAATCACCCGACACTAGTTAGTTTCAACAATCCATGACTTTACTTCACAGTTCACACTAATACGTTTTAAATTCAAACTGTAGCACTGACGTAAGTTATTTTTTATTAAACTTTAAGAAAAACGTAGAGAGTTAGTTTAATTATAAAACGTATCCAGTATACTGACTGTCAGTCACTTTATAGTATGCAAGTAGGCATCACGTTAGCCAGTCACGCAGACATGCGTTTACATTTTCTGGAAGCAGACACCACAGCAATGAATTAATAAAATGAACTAGGATCACAGTAATCCAGCACGTTATTAATCTCATGTGCCCCACTCAATATGGCCGCCGCTTGAGTGGGGCACATGATATTAATAACGTGCTGGATTACTGTGATCCTAGCTCATTTTATTACTTAATTGCTGTGCTGTATGTGTATAGGGCAATGCCTTGGCTGGCACTCGTGCAGAACAAGTTTCTTGGACAAACCTCTTAGTTGTAACGAAACCGGAAGTCAGGCGGTCGCAGAACTCGATAAGTTCGAACTTTCGATCCATCACCGGCCCAAGTGGCTACGTCGGCTAAAGAAGGGAATGGGGGAGGAGTCCGGTGACGTCGATGTCCGTGACATCACCGGATCTCCGACAGGACTCCCGGAAGACCCGGAAGCCGGCGGAGAGGTGAGTGTTTTCATTACTGATCAAAATAATTTTAATCGATCAAAAATGTTTAATGATTAATCAAGTAATTAATCGTTAATTTTCGCAGCCCTAGTATAAAGTTTTCTTATATGGGGAAAGATGGTTTCACAATGTGGTGAGCTATGGATCAGCTGTGCCATAATATCTTAGTGTATGGGGAGGTAAACCTTGCAACAGAGGAGCAGCTTTGGGGTAGATCTTGCAGGCCAGAAAATTCCGATTAGTTCAATCTTCAATCTAAACAAATGGGCTAGCACTACCTCTTGAGCATTGAAAGCTCATCTGGTATATACCGACCGTTGAGTATGCACATGACTGATATGAACATAACAAATCATAAAGATGTTAACAAATCATAAGAACTGGTTTGCCTCCCTTATCACTGATATGTTTTCTTGCTTCTTGCATGCAACTGTTTCTTTTCAGTTGAGCTCTATTTACTATAGAGTGAATGGAGATTACCTGCAAATAGATACTAATGACCCATTATTTTACTGCCGAAAGTCTCGTTTTTTAAGTATCTGATGAAGTTTGGGCTTCCATCTATCCACTCTTGCTGGGATGGTGTGTGAATAGTCCATCCCATATTCTCTTACTTCCTGTTGGCTTCTCAAGCATTACTAGACCACCTGTGTTACACTGTCCTACCTGAATATTCTTGATATACTGCTAAGCCTTTTCTCATATGAACATGATTGGGTGTAATGCTATTTGTATTGCCTGCATTGATAGTATATTAACCTATCACCCCAAAATCAAAATGTTATTACTTTTTCCTTGATATAGATTGATGAGAAAATAACATAATTGGTCTTGACATAGTATCATAATGTAACAATTATATAATAATGTCTACATAAATATGTGTAGTGACCAAAACTTATGTAAAATAATCTCTTACCACAGTGTAAGTAGGGCTTTATTTTGCTGTGCATTCAGATCTTTTATTAGTTAGTTGATCAAAGAAAATGCTCTACGACTTATGGACACTAGTGTCCTTCTATGCCAGAACTAGGCAAGTCCAAGTAGCTAATATTACACAGCTGGGACCTAATTGTTCTGACTAATTGTTACTAATGGAATCCCATATTCTCTGTCCATTATAATTACATACTTGCTCCTGAACTTTAATTTAGCCCTCTTTACTGTTAGCTTGCCATCAGAGATACCTGGCCTATGATCAGTCCTTCTTTAATTTATTGTTATTTATTCGTTTGTGTGAAGTTATGTGAAGAAGATAAATACAGTTTAGACCCAAATGTCTGTTGTGTGTTCTCCATAGATACTAGTTACAACTTGACCATGTGGGATAAACCTGGCATAGTTGGTGAACAAACACAATTGTTTTTGGTACAACAGTATGAAATTGTATCCCCCGAGGTAGCTGTGTACATAAACCTTTATGGATGTTGTTCAAGACAAATAAGTCTATTGGGAACAGAGAAGTGGCAACAATCACCATATAAGCTGTGTACTGTCCCCAAGCAAAGAAGTCCTCCATTATTATGTAGATGAGCCAATTTTTAATTTGTCTGCCTGCGCTGTAATAGTTTGCTTTTCACATAAAAGTAGATCATGGAAGTAATAGCCAATATTGTAGTATATAATGTAATATAATATAATAAAATATAAAATGTGCAGATGATTTATTAAAGGTAATGAATAAGTACAGAGAAATCGTTACGGTGACATTTTCCACACATAGCATTGTACCTTGAAACTATCTAGCAGATCGTACTTTGATGTTTAGTGGATCCAGTGCAGTCCAAGTTTGTCATGCATGACAAACAATGAGGCAATGCTGCTTTTGTACCTTCTGTATATGTAAAAAACCCCATATGCTATGCTACCGTAAGAAAAATGTCAGCATATGTAAACCTGTAAAACTGGCACCTCTATTGTAAGAACCAGCACATGGACGCTTGTATGACAGCTAATGCTTGGTTTTCTGGGCATGTGCTAAATGTGCAGTAAAATATCCCTCCATGTATGGTTCACAGAGGCTTTTTACAAAATAGGCTTCTTTTAGAGTCTTCTTTAATGATATCAGTGCACATTTTTATTTCTATATTTTTCTATGTTTTATCCGCATTTACATATGCTATCCGCGATTGAAAAAAGACCGAAAAACATGTTTTCATTCAAATACACTATGGCTTAGCTGACTTACACTTAAACACAGGAGCATATGTATATCATAGAAACCACAGTTGTTAATAACACACACCGGGAGACACTACCACTCTGCTTAAAGTGCCTCATTACACCCTCCTGAAGAAGTGGCCATCTCAGAGCCACGAAATGCATTGAGACTGTGATAATTATATGTGTGTTTCACGGAAAAAAAGTTTGAAGAAACACCTGGGCGCCTCTGCGGTCTTGCACCTACATTTTTTTGGGGCATTCTTGTCTCATCTCTCCAGTAAACATCGTGTCCCTCTAGCTGCCGAGCTTTAGATCATCCCAACTCCACCCATGAGGCGCATTGAAAGCGACCTTCCTGCAAGGGGACAGGAATATTCCCTGCACGCCTTTTTGCACCTTAAATTGCCTGTTATCCTCAGGGGGATTTCTCGCAACCTATCCATGTGAGTATCACACTCTTCTACATTTATTTAAAACGTATCTATAGCTTTGTACTATAAAATACTACACTCAGCCGGATCTCTCCTGGGACCTTTTGTCCTCAATTGTGTTGCTCCTTCTGTTTGGAATCGGCTTTCTTTCACAGTTGTTAGTAAATTCTGTGTATATGCACCCAAGATTGTGTGTAGGCGTGTTATACAGGCACCTTGTAAATTCTTTGTGCATACCATTTACTTGCTCATGCATAATCAATGACCTGCCATACATTCATACCCTTTAGTAAATCTAGCCCACAGTATATTAACCATTATAGAGAACGATACTATGTAAACATTTTATAATAAAGTTGGCATCAAAAATATATTTTTTACTTCGTAATATTTCTTATATTTCTGAAGAAAAAACATGAAACCAAAAAGCTGGTTTAATAAATTACAAGGTGCAAAGAGCATTGATGCTTACTAGCCCATTGTAACCAAACAGATATCTGTTTTCAGCAGTAAAAAAAAGACGATACCTCATTAGTTACCATAAATTACTGCATATTATTGCTGTGTGCTTATTTTCAGTAAATAATAAAAGTTCCTTTAGAACAAGTGACTCAATTGACCTTACCATTACCTTGTATACTTTACAGAAGTAATGGACACCAATACAATTTCTATATAAGTTTAGTATCAGCAATTTTCCAGGCCCTTGGGTTTTCATGTGCATGTGATTAATCCTGTGTTATACACAGCGGAAGTATTGAAAAATGTTTTATACCATGTATTATTTTGTTTCTTGATTTTAACCACCTTTTCAAGGTTGGCCATATAAAAGTGGCATAGCACAGATAACAGTGTAGAAAATGTAAACTACAGGTGTGATGAATATGAAATGATAGAGTTAAACTAAATCTAAGCCATAACTGGATGACATTTACTTTGCTGAAGCACTCTGTATCATAAATAAAGCCTTTTATATTTTGCATTAAATACTTTTTCACCTTTTTTTTACACTGTTTTTCCATCTAAGTGTTGCTGATGTCTTCCAACAGCTTTCAGCAACTGGAAGACGATTGCCTGTGCAATGTATGTCAACACTGCTACTTGTAGTCTTTGCTAGAGATGGAGGCCGAACCTGAGCTCCTCAGAACTCGGAAGCTACATGGGGCCACCCACCGAATCAGCTGTGGGCTGGGGCATTCTCCAACCCACAGCTGCACATCAACCAAGGGGCAGGGTGTTTGTGCCAACTTCATTGGCCTTATGTGGCCACATGGCCATATTAGGTCAATGTAATTAACCAAATATAGCCACCTGGCCATATAAGGTCAATTACATCACTGCATCCCTTCTGCATCAGTGCATTGGGTGGCAGCAGAAGGAACTTCCTTCTGTTTTTGGAGGAGTTCCTTCCATGTAAGGTGGAGCTCAGGTTCAGAAGCAGTTCAGTCCAGCTTGGATCTCATCCCCAGTATTTACCAGGAGTGCATGTGACAAGGTGACAATGCAGGAGCAAAACTGGGAGACAGTTGTCACCCCATAACAGGAAGTGCCTGATCAAGGACCTTCATGACAGGATCACCTGGTGCTTTTATAGTAAAAGCTGCACATCAAAAAAAAAGTTTATAGTGTTTGGGCTTATAGCTACTTAAAGATGAACTCCAGGCAAACCGCTAAATACAAAATCGAGATACACTCATGGGAACTGTTTTGCCTGCCAAAGGTTTGTTTTTCTCCCATCTCCTCCTAAAGTTTACACAGCTCTGCTAGACGGCGGAGTAAGGTTAGTGACCTGACTTTTTTTCTACAGCAGTTAAGCAGTACAACTAGGTCAACGTTCTGGCTTCAGGCTGTGATTGGACAGAGAAGCAGAGAATGAAAACCCTTATTCCTCTTCCCACTCTGCTCCCTCCACCTGTCAGCATGTTCCATTTCAGCACATGTGCATGCAGAAGAGCCTAATTGACTGCTAGTCCTGACCCTCTTTATCTTATTTAGAAATTGAGTTCTTCTGTACAGGAGTATACATGTCAAATTTAGCTGTATGTAAATATACATGTAATGACTTTCTTATAAACACACAACTTGTTCTTTATTATTATTATTATTATTATTATACAGGATTTATATAGTGCCAACAGTTTGCGCAGCGTTTTATCTTTGGTGTTGTTTTTAAATAAGTAGATATCACTACATTACTGTAGCAAGTGTTAACATTGGTCAGGGATGTTTGACATGGTACAATGGATGAGCTGTCCATTCACTGTAAAGGATATAGGAGATGTGTTATGGATCATTGGGTAAGTTAATGATAGTTTGTGAGTTCCAGGTTTGCTGCTCAGTCAGGTCTTTTGGCTGAGGTCCCTTGCCCTTTTCTTTTCTTTTGCCTTTGTCTTGGCGTGTTTCTAAAGCTCATCAGAACACTTGACACGGCAAAGAACGTTTGACACAAGTTGATAAGAATGTGCAGCAGTTCATTTAACAGAGTGGTGTACATGGAGAGTTTGATTACTTCTATGTTGGGCAGTTTAAAAACGACAGCATATCCTTAGCACTGTATACACACATTATTTTATGATAACGCTTTTAAAAGCTGGAGTTTTTTTTGTGCTGAATACAAAATGAAGGCACCTGCCCTTTCTTTATCCAGACTACAATGTGCTCCTTGTTTGGAACTTGGCATTCATTTTACTTAGCCTGTGCTGAATCTTTTATTACAATACAGTTAATGTAATGGGGCCACACAGATCAAAGTCAACCTGTTTTTATTCTTATGAAAATGTTGACCAACTTTGCATCTAGCCAAGTAACATAAGGCCATCATGGTGTATAAGTTACAGATGGTTTCCCTGTAACTACATATTGGCCGAAAATGGCACTTTTGGCATAACGCTGAAAGTGCCATTTTCCTGCCGATACAGCGGCACATCCCTGCTTTCTCTCCTCCCCTCTGGGCGCTGCTTTGTGTCCCAGCGGGGACGAGAGAAAGTGGCACAGGCGGCCGATCGCTGCGGGAGGAGAGCAATGTGAGCGGCCGGCGTCTCCTTCCACATCGCTCAGCCTCCTATCACAGTCCGGCAGAGCGGTGTGTGGGCGGAGAAAGGCCGTGCTGTCACAGGAGGCTGAGCTCTCCTCCCTGCAGCACCCTGCCCAGCCTCCTGTGACAGCGTGTCAGAGAGGAGAGCGAGGTACAAACATTCAGTGATCAGTGATCGCTGAGTGTTTGTACATAATTGAGAATATGGTATGTTAACTATATCAATGAATGGGAGTGAGCTACATCACCTCCTGTTCATTCATAGTTGTAGTTATAGTAAACATACTATGTCCTCATGTTATCAATGAACAGGAACACTCATAGAGGATTCCTGTTCATTGATAACAGGGGGCACAGAAAAAGAGATTGAGGACTTTGCGACCTAAATCTAAAAAATTTTTTGGTTTCGGCCTGACAATTTTTTTATTTCAGTTTTGTTTTTTTCGGACTTAAAATTTCCATTTTGGTGCACCTCTAATTTCCATAATTTCTAATGGCACAAAGCTTTACCTATAGCATGAAAACTACGTTCAGTCTCAAAACTCAGGGAGAAGTGCAGCTCATGCTTTACATGGAATAAAAATGGTGTTGTCCTGGTTCTGAACTTCTCAGCTTTGAAGAAGAGAAGGGACCAAAATACTTTCATTTTGTCAGTTTAGAAGCAAATATTTTTTTTTTTTTATAAAGAAACATGTACTAAGGAAATTTGTTGGCATGCATTGCTGACCAGTTGCATGGTTGTTTAGCTAATCCAATGGTTCTTTTTTGAGTCACAAACCTGGATCAAGCATTTCTGTACAGCTTTCATTTCAAATGTATGCTAGGGAGAAATAAAAAAAAGAAATGCATATTTAGTGCATCTCTCCAATGTATGCACATTTCTGGTGGCATGCCTACATCAAACGGAAGTGCGCTTACAGCAACTGACCCTACAAGAATTTTACAAGCCTGCTGATGGTGACACAAGAAGTAATACAATCTGTTTTGGAGGGAGATTTGAAGGTAAATTTGGGAAATTCCTGGTCATAGGTTGTACATTTAAACCTATGATTATCCCCTAATGACACCAATATTGGCTTTACCGTTGCATGCCAGGTCACGTGCCACCATCTTCTTTCCTTAAGTCATCAGGCGGCTGGCTGTTTGGGTGACAGTGATGATGCACAGTGGCACATGTGCCATAGATCGCACTGTGTGTTGTCCCTGGGGGCTTTGGCACCCTAGTCCATGTTTTATGCCATGTTCTAGGCTGTTTCTTAAAGGGTTTGTACAAGTCGAAGCCAGTATTTCCCATCCTGTGATGTCCTGCCCTTATCAACCATAGCCCACACCTCCTCTAGCCTGTGAATGGGAGTACTTTGTCTTAATAAGATGCAGACTTTCCTACAATGGCCACCAGAGTTTGTGGACATTCTTCTGTTCCTGATTTAACTAGCCAATAGTTGAACTACTAAACAGCAAAAATGTATATGATTGAGAATCCTGGTGCCAATTTTGTGAGAGCCTATAAACTAGTTGGATGCAGCTTTTCTAACTGGAAACTGTGGAGCAAAGCATTTATTATTCCATTTTGGAGCACATAGTCAGCAAGCCTTGGCTGTCACTCAGCATGCTGGGGGAGGCTGTGGACAGCAGCCTGCTCTGCAGCAAATGCAGAGGTAAAGTCCCCCACACCACTGCACCAATAGTGAAAAGAGGGAAGTCCATCAACAACTAGGTACCCAAGCAGCTACATTAATAGATTAGTTTACCTCTCTGAGATAGAAAGTTGGAAATCAGATCATTGGATCATGGTCGAGAAAGTGATAAAACACCAGCTTGCATAAGATAAGTTACAACGCACTTACTGGGTCCTTGTTGTTCTATAGGAGTTTGTTGCACTGCTTTTTACAGCATATTGGATCCCCAAGAAGCAAAAATAAAACTTAAAAAGCATTTCTTTTTTTTTTTTTGGTTAAAAAGATAATTTTAAACTACTTATGGCAAGAAACCCCAACAAAATTAGTAATAAAAACAGCATATTCTTAATAATTTGCAAAAGATGGCACTTTGTTGCACACATAGCAAAATGCTTAATATCTGATTATTTGCTTGTTTGCTGGGTATTGCTTGTTTGATTGAAGAATAGAAGAGCCCACAAAATGTTTGCTTGTGTACTACTATGTGTCACATTTTGAAAAAGGATGGGAATTACAAGGCTAGGCATTCGGTGCTCTGCTGGGCAAGGGAGCCCGTCCTCGGGAGGAGTTTAATTTCATTGTAATGCAATATGATGACGAGGCATCTATCTAGAACAGGATCTGAGAATTCCCTACTGATGCTAGTGTGTATAGATGGGGCTTTAGGGAGCCATGGGTATGGGGGACAGCATGGTGTTAATGATATTCCTTTCAAACCAGCAATATACATCTTCATATCTGACATCTAGTGAGAAACTTCATGGATCTCATCTGTCCCCCAACATTATTTCATTAGCAGGCACTACCTGTATGAAACACGGGAGATGGTCATTAACTGCAATTAACTACACTGAAGAATTTTCTCTATAAACACACAATACAATGCAGACTCCTGAGTTAATGATCTAACGCTGCAGGTAGCCACACTTAAAACGCCTGGGTTGGTTTCCAAGTAACATAATTAACACAACACAACACTTGTTTTTTTCCGTTTGGGAAACTAGTATCTGATTGAAGTAAATTAGTGAAATAATGTTTCTCTTTGTTATATGGTAGTGACAATAGTACTGAACTATAGGCAGATATAAATGACAAATTTATTCACATCTGTTCATTCTTAAATGTATGTTTTAAATGCAAGCAGTGCTAAGTTAACATTCATAGAAAACAATGATATGTTAAGCGCACTACTAGTGGTGGGGCAATTGATGGTGGTGATTGGTGTGCTGTCTCCTTTAACAGGGAGGGGAACCCTGTATACAGAATGAACAACAAAAAAGGAGCGCTACTACCTAAAAAGAGTATGACTTAATAAAAATAAAATGCTTGGTAGTGGGTGTGGGAAAGGGAAGAAGTTATCTGCATAATTTCTTTTTCCCAGCTTAACAAAGAGGCACTGCCTCAAAACGCATATTACCATCACTCTACACTAGTGATGGGCTTGGGCGTGTTCGCCGAGCCCGCCAGGAAGCTGACAGCGCCGCAGCGCCAATCACAGGCACTGAGACATTTCCCGATCTCTGCAGCTGTGGACCGGGAAAATGTCTGGCCATGTTGGCTTTTTACTGCTATCCGTTAGAGAGGTTCCTCTCACTATGAGGAATCACATACACCACTGAACTGTCTTTTTCGGCACATTTTGATGTCAGGCATTTTATTTTGTTAAGGAAATTAATATGTACGTCTATGGAGTGGCTGGAGTGCGCTATCATTGAACTGAAGGCCTTACTGTAATGTTGACAAAGTATCACCAGAAAAGAAATGAGGAAAAACAGGGACATAGGGAGGAGAAACCTCTTTAACGGAGCCCTAAATAGCAGTGAAACCTCCAAGCGGAAATGGGGATAAGGCACTGGACCACACACATTCTTTAGTTGAATCAGAACAATATTTGGGCCTGATGGCTCAGTTCTTCACAGAATAAGAGGCCCTCCAGAGGGAGGGGATACCCAGACTGAGAAATCCAGATAAATGAAGACCACAAAGAGCGCCAAACAATCATCTCAACAGTCCAAAACACCTGTTTTGACTTCACACATAACGCTAAGAAAATATGCACAGCCTAGCAGGGACATGCAGGCAGGGGAGGCAGGTGAGGCAGAGCCTCACCTAGTATTATGGAGGAAAAAGCTGTCAGCTTCAAGCCTGAAGCTGACTGCTTTTTCTCCATTCAGATTTGCCTCTAGCAGGTTACACAGCAGGGAAAGCCTCCACTCTGTGTGACCTGTCATGGACAGAGCGCTGCCTGTTAATTACAGGCAGCGCTGCATCCGGCTTTTGACAGGTAGGTTACACAGCAGCGGGCTTCCCCACTTGTGTAACCTAACTAGTGAGGCAAGAGCTGTCACAGCCTCTACTCTGTGTTAGAGGCGTGAGCTCTGTGGATGGCTTGGACCAATGGCAAAGCGCCATTGGTCCAAGCTGTCCAAGCTCCTCCCTGTCTCCTCCCTGTCTCCTTCACACTAGCTAGGGGACAGGTTGGGGGGCAGGCGCACGGGGGACACACACACACACACACATGCTGGGGCGAGGCTGGGGAATGCCTCACCCGGAACCAAAGGTACCACACGTACCTATGCAGAGTAGTGCATATTAAAGCAAGACTGCATATCTTGTCATTTGCGAAGCCAATAAAGGTCTACTGAGATGAATGACTGGCATTCTTTTTGGTCTTCATAGCATTTAAATCTTACAGGGGTTATAATCATTCCTTTCCACAAGACTTCACCTGGTGCAAAGCTATAGCGTTCTCAGCAACCATGGTTTGCTTTTTAACAAAGGGCCACATTTATAGGCAGCAGGTACATTTTGGCACATTGCCCTGCCTAGATTTGCCTGCAGTCAAGGATGTTTCATTGGCACATCTGGGTAGTTATAAACTTTTTGAGGGGCAGATGCAAAGGGCAAAGGTTAAAGTATAATTTGCTGGATGCCCAGAGTAAGGAGAATATATGTATTAGAGAGCAATTGGAATTGAGTGTGGTGGATCTTCCACGGCTGATGCTGAAAAGGAAAAAAAAAAGGAACCTAGAGTTTCTACGGAATTTATTCTTTCTTCCTTTTTTTGTAATTTTTACTTTTGTGCATATTTCTTAGCACTGACTGCCTAGGGATATTAATGATACAAAAAAATGGCTTCTGTGTACTGAGCTAAGGCTCATAATCTTAGAGAGATTGTTGCCTTTTAATACTAATGTCATGCCTGTATGCTCACTTGTAAACTCGCTGTTAAACTGTATGAAATTGCATTGTGTGTCTGTTGGATTCATGCAGCTTAGCTTCAGTGCATTAAAGCAATCGTATCTGCCAGACAGGGATCTGTATATGTGTGTATTGTTACCTAGCAGACCTGTCCGCTGACAAACTGCAGGTGGTGGCAAGCTACTCTGCATTGTATGTCTGGTGTGCGTAGGCAGTGGAAAAAGTGATAACACAATAATTATAGCTTGAAGGATAGCTTCTGGCTTGTACGGCTGATTTCAGGCTGAGCCGAAGTGCAGAAGTAGTTGGACTCAGCCGATCCAACATCTGGATCAGCTGAGCCGAAGCTCCAGCAGCTCACTTGCTGCCGTTCGCCCCTATTCTCATAGGGACCAAACGGCAGTAAGTGAATATATAGGTACCGAGGTACCGAGCAGAATAGAAAATAAGTGAAATATATATAAAAAAAGAAAAGTTGAAATTTGTTTTAAAATGTAGGAAAATCATTTTTTTAAAAATAGATTAAAGAAAATAAAAAAGAGAAAATAAAAATAATAAAGAAAAACGCAGGCAAAGATGCCGGCAAAAGAAAAACAATTGTGGTGACAGCTAGCTCTAACCCAACTGTTCCCTATTGGCCGGCACCTGCCAGAGACTTCTAGCAGGTCCCGGCCAATGAATAACAACTAGGTGATGTCGGCCAGCTCCGCCCAGTTGTTATTGTTTAATGACAGATCAGCTCTTTTGGGGACGCTGATCTGACATTACAACTGGGCGGAGATAGTCGTGAGATCACGGCTGGCTCCACCTAGCTGTCATTTGCATGGAGATCGGTCAGCTTCGGCCAACCTTTCTCCATGCTTCGACTGTCACTTTGGCTGAGCCACTCGGCTGCCTTTGTGAATAGCCCATACAGCAGCCCTTCGGTTCGACTGAACCGAAGGGCTACAGCGGCCGAAGAGAGCCAAAGCTACAGGTGTATCCTTCGGCTCCATAGTGATTAACCCCCTTAGGGGCTGATTTATAAAGTGTTTGCCTATAGATATTCCCGTAGGAATATCCTATGCTCCTCGGCTCCATCTAGTAGCAATAATGTGCTTCACACCTCGTAGCTAGGTGAATGCTTTATAAATCAGCCCCATAGACTTGTGAGAAGGAGAAGTAAAGCACAACCATTATGTAACAATTCTAAGCAAGAGGCAGAGCCTTCATATGTAATCAGCAAAGATGGCTCCTTCCATGCACATACAGTATATATTAACTATAATATAGGAACAAGGTTTTTTAAATATTAATATGCATTGATGAGATCAAGCTGATTTCCTTACACAAACATCTAAAAAGCATTAAAAAGACAATAGATTCACTTTTAGTCTAATCTATAACCAGACATTATGCAGACACATTTCCTGGGAGTAAAATCAAATGTATCTTTACACACTACTGACCTAAGGTCATAGTTTTCCCGTAGTCTGACCAAACTACTACATCACAAATAGTTCACAACCCCCGCTGTCAACCCCTAAGAGAGTTCTGGGAAAACAAGTTTATTTTTAACTATGGGGAAACTAATTATTAACATCGAAGCTCATTTTCAAAATGCCCACTTTCTGTAATGCACATTCCTCAGCTTAATTATCAGATCTGGCGCCTCATAGTGATACTTTTTGTTCCTAGGTATGACATTTGTCAGAGTACTGAAAACATTAGGACATAATAGAATAAATGTGCATGAGTTGTACAATTTATCACTATATTTACCAAATGAGTAACGTTTAAACACATGTTTCTCCTTCAACATTTGGACATCTTAGTCTGTGTGATTTCGTGATAGCCAATGTGATTAGATTTGTGTAGAACTGTTTTCTGATTAAAAAAAAAAAGTCTGACCTAAAGCATATGTATTATCTACTTGGGTGGTTGTCAGGCTGGGAGACACACAACAGTACCTGTTTTTTCTATAGTTTAGGTTAGTAAATAATCTACAATAAATCTGCAAATTAGAATTATGTTTATAGATTAGGTGATATGGGTTATTTTTCCGTTTATATACAATTGACCACATTGCTTTTCATTTTCAGATACAGATTTAAATATTCATGAGAATGAAAAAGTAAAGTGTAGGTTAGGAATGTGAAATCAACAACTTTCCATAAAGTATTTTTTTGTCAATTTTGTTCAGTTATGTCTTTATGAAGTTCAACGCCAACACATTTGAATGGCAACGCAACACACCTCCCACACCAGAATGCGGGCTGCTGTGCTGCGACGGAGCTCCATCCATGTGTGCATTGCTTGTACAACCCCCTCGCACTCCTTGTAGCGGTGTCGGGAGCCAGAACGTGACGTCACTCTGGTCCAGGCACCTCTACAGGATATGTGAGGAAGCTATTAACAATGCAGGTATGGATGGAACGCCCTTGTAGCCATAGCTCCAGCGCACCCCACCTTAAGCTGACACTCGGAGCCAAGCAACATATGAATGACTGTTTGGCGCAAGAACTGACAGTGCTACACTAGGGGGAGGC
>NW_017306964.1:181055-191340 GCF_000935625.1 Nanorana parkeri
TGGTGTGCACGTGGCGATCCACTAAACATGGGGTCGCGACCCACTTATGGGTTATGACCCACCAGTTGAGAACCAAGGATCTAGAGGAAACCAGTGTAAATGCAGGGGAAATAGCACTAGTCACTAATCCATTGCAGTGCTAATCACAGAGCAACCATGCTGCTCATATGGATTACACCAGGGTAGTTACTTGAAATTGTAAGGTGCATACTGTGCCTAGTTAAGTGTATTTTCAACCCATGTTGTGTGAACAGTGTTGGTTAATAATAAACTTTGCACACAAGGGATAAGACATGACTAATAATAACTGTATTTTCCTAAGGGACCTCCAGCAGAGGTCCATATCTAATGACGCAAACTAATATCCACGGTATTTACTGTAAACAAGGCTGCAGGTGTTAAAAAACTAAAATGAACTGCTTGAACCTGTATATGCAGCAAACCATGGTTCTGAAATATCATAGCTATATGTTTGAATGCCTATACAGAAATAGATTATTAATAGAGGTGCACCAAAATGAAAATTTTAAAAACAAAACTGAAATAAAAAAAAAAATGTTGGGCCGAAACCGAAAATGTTTTTTTTTTATGTTTTCAAATATTTTATTTGTATTTATTTTTTATAAACTTTTATTTATTTTATTTTTTATTTTTATTTATTTATTTTTATTAAATATTTGTATTTTTTACTTTACTCTTAGGTGCTTTGGGGAAATATTAGGGGTCTAAAGAGACCCCTGATATTTCCCTTTTAAAATAGAAAAAGAGTTTGAGAACACAGTCCTTAATCTCTTTTTCTGCAGCCCCTGTTATAAATGAACAGGAATCCTCTATACTGAGTGTTCTGTTCATTCATAACATGAGGACATAGTATGTTTACTATAACCACAATCACGAATGAACAGGAGGTGATGTAGACCACTTCCCATTCATTCATAATTGAGGATATAGTAACCATACTATATCCTCAATTATGTACAAACACTCAGCGATCACTGATCGCTGAGTGTTTGTACCCGCTCTAGTTCCTGACACGCTGTCACAGGAGGCTGAGCGAGCGGTGCGGGGAGGAGAGCTCGATCTGACAGCTGACTCCTCCCCCACAACTGCGGCTGTCTCCGCGCACACACAGCCGCTCTTCTCATCTGTGACAGAAGGCTGAGCGGTGTGGGGAGGAGAGACGCCAGCCACTCACAGCGCTCTCCTCCCGTAGCGCTCGGCCACCTGTGACAGTTTCTCTCCTCCCCGCTGGGACACAGAGCAACGCCCAGTGGGGAGGAGAGAAAGCAGGGATGCACCGCTATATCAGCAGAAATTGTTTTTGACAAAAGTGCCATTTTCAGCCGATATAGTTACATAGTTACATAGTAACTATGGGGTCTATTCACGAAGCTGCCGAGGGCAGCCGAGTGAATGACCGATCTGAAGTGAAGTGAGCCGAACACTGTTCGGCTATTCACTTCAGGCTGGTACGGCTAATTTCAGCCGTACATCGGCTTGCTTCGTGTGGCTTTGGGTCGGCCGAACATGCTCAGCATGTTCGGCCAACCCGAAGTGCAGAAGGAGTTCGACTCAGCCGATCCAACAATCCTGGAGCCGAAGCTAGCCGAAGGATCGGCCGAAGCTACGACCAGATCCTTCGGCAGCTTCGTGAATAGACCCCTATGTATCCCGATATGTATGGGTGCATCCCTAATTATTAATATATTATTTACTGTTTAGTTTTAAAAGATTAGGCACAAACATTGCTTTGTTAATTCTGTTCTTTTCTTCCACCCTGTTTTCTATATGTTCTCTCCACTTTTATCTTTTATCTCTCTCTGTACATTCATGTGTCCCTTTTAGGTCTCCTCCATACTTTATATTAAGGAAATCTTCTTTGATTGGTAGTAGACATATGCAACATCACCCAAACACTAGGATTTCTGCACAGGGTTTATTATAGGAAACCTTAGGATAGCAGTTATTTTATGTGGGGTCAGTTAACATCACCACAGTGTGTTTCTAATGTAAATCTGCTATGAACCTGGACAATTCAAACTGTGCTTATGATGAAGATATGGATAAACCTTACTGTTAATAAAAGCTGCAAGTTAAAGCGGACCTTTACACTCAAAAATCAAATTCTACCAATGCATCCCTCTATGTATGATGATTAATAATAACATAGACATGTCAGGTGTAAAATGCTGGGATTTTGAAATAGTTACACTTGCAGAGCATTCACTTCCGGCTTTGAAAGTGCAAATTTCTTCAGTTTGCCAACGTAATGCACTTTCAGCTCAGGGAAAGGCATTTTCCTTCCCAGAGATGATGTGCATGGTAACATGTCCTAGTCACATGTGTCAGAAATCAAGGAAGTAATAGGAGAGCTAGTAACCTGCCCTTAGTAAACATGGTAACGCTCAGAAGACTTGGGAAGAAAAGAGAAATAAGGTATGCAAAGAATACAAAGCCTGCAATCTAGAAGTATCGGTTTGTAGATTGTCATTACTAAACATTTCTAAAGGTGTGTTTGTTGTTATTTTAAAGCTATGGCTGAAGGTTCGTTTTAAAGCAACCCTGTCAGCCACTTTTTTCAGATAAAAGTCACCTGCAATAGAAGAGGTGTTAGGCCTCATTCACACTATGTGATTTGGGATTCATGTGACAGGAACCTAGAAACGTCTGCACTAGTTATCTCAAAGCTCCAATTTAGATGCAGCCACTGTCACCTGTTCAAGTTAATAACCAGGTGACAGCGGATGCATTTTTAAGTGGTAGTTTGCGTGTAATCGTATGTGATACAATCACATGCGCTTTGGAATAGATCACTGTCCCTGGATACAGCTATTATGCGCCCAAGGACAGTGATTCTTTCCAAACAGCATGTAATCATTTCTTATACGATTTCATGAAGACTGCCGCTTACAGATGGGGCCTCTGTCACCTGGTCATTAACTTGAATGGGTGATAGTGGCCACATCTAAATTGTAGATTTGGGATTCCTGCCGCACAAATCTGTAGGTTCCTGCAACACGAATCCCAAATCACATATAATGAATGTTGCCTTAGGCCCCGTTCACATGTAGCGACTTAGCGCGCGATTTTCCGCCGCGATATCGCGCATTTTTGCCGCGCGATATCGCGAGAAGTCGCCGGCTAATGATAGTCAATGGAGCTGTCTTAGCTCCATGTCGCGCGTCGCTCGTCGCGGTCGCAAGTCGCTTCTACCAGACACTTTTTTCGGCGGATTTTGCACGATTTTTCTTTTTTTCTATGGAGCCCGACGGAGAAGGTTGCGCTACCGTCGCTGGATTGTCGCTGGAACGTCGCCCCGAAAGTCGCGCTATCCTGGCCGCTGCAAAGGTATGTCGCTACATGTGAATGGGGCCTTATACTCGCTTCTCTAGTGGCCTTTGTCCCTTACTACGGGCTGTGGTTTCCTTCCAAGACCCCTATGTCACTGCTAGGGGTCAGAGGATGGGACCACAAAGTATAGCAGGGGACACAGGCATCAAACACTCCCAAAAGTGTTGAATGCTGAAGAGTTTGACAAGGGTGCAGTGCTGGAAGGAAGGAGACTCAAGCTACTAGAGATGTGGCTAAAATACCTCTTCTATTGTAAAGGAGTTTTAGGCAACTAACAGGGTCACCTTTAAAAAGTAGAAATGAATGGTAACCGCATACATTTATACCCAGGCTTTGTAGCAGGGTGCACATGGGAAGGCTTACAACAATACAAAACACAAAAAGAGTCCCCAGCACACCTGCCAGCTGGCCTGCAACAAAACAAGTTACCCTGTCAACAGCATGCGTTAAAAACAGAGGTTTTAGTTACACAAACCTTTGGCCAAAAATATGTAGAAGCCACACTGCCACCGTCAAGGCTCCTCTTTGAAGTGTGGTCCTAACTCTATTTATGAGTCTCCATGTTGGAGCATATTAATGCAGTTGATAAATTAAATGCAGGTGTACCTGGAGGTAGCCTACTCCTCGCTTTAAAAAAGTAGATGTAGTGATATAGGCAGCTGAAGTTAAATGTAAATCATGACGTTTTCTGTAAAAGTTGAGCGCAGCCAAGCCTACATGCTAATCCTTTAAAGCAGGGATAAAGAACCTCCAGCCCTCAGCCGTGGTGAAACTACAAATCATGAGACACTGCAAGATTCTCACAGCCACAGGCATGACTCCCACAGACAGATGCATCATGGGATTTGTAGTTTCACCACGGCTGGAGGGCTGTTTTACACACAGTTTTTTTAATAGTCATTTATATCCATATTCAGAAGATTTCCCCTTAATTTCTTTTCTAAGGACAGGTAGTTTAGTCACCAAGGAAATGGGCATTATATATTGCTATATATTGCTAACTACATCAAACTTGGACCTCAGCCTCCACTTCTGGAGTTTCCCCACTGATTCATTAATGTGATTGCTATGTATGCTTGTATGCTACCTCTTTGATATAGTCTATGTTTGATATATTCTATGTTCTTTATGTTCATCTGCAAAACACTAAATATAACTGCAAAGCATTTGAAACAGACGGATCCCCTTTTTATCTCCATAGCTGTAAAATATGCACATCTTTAACCTTGTATATGAAAAAACATTATTCCCTGCTATCCTCAAATAAAGCAAATTCTTATAAGCTATATTACTGTAATGTGACAAATGAATTACTGACAGTGAAAGAGAATAATCCGGACTTTATATTCTATTTTAAAATGTAATACTGTTGGGGAATCATTAAAGGGGAATCCGGGCACAAAACATTTATGTAAATATATTCCTCAATAGCCACAAAAGAATATAAATCCAGTCTGCAAACCCACTTATTACCTTGTAAATGTGGAAGTGACCTCATCATTGTGCTGTTCATAGCCTGTCCAGAGTGTAGAGCTGTGGGAAGGGCCCAGAAGATCCCACACACTACAGGTTGCCTGTAGAAAACTACAGGAGGGGGCGTATAGAAGACCTGTCACTGTGCTCAAAGAAGGAGACTGGTCTTTATTACAGGAAGCTCCTGAACAGAGGAAAAGTTTCAAACAGGATTACATTTTTATTGTAATAAAAAACTAATGAATATCTAAAATGTATCATGCTGCATTGCCAATAATAATATATTCTTTGTTTAAAATATAACTATGTCATCAAAGCTGACATATATACCAGTATTATCTAAACTTTCTGCCTATTTTATGCCAAAAAATCATTGTGGCTACCATATTGCACAAAGTCAGTTTGTCCACATACCATACCTATTGTAGCCAAATCCTATCAGTCACTGTTAACCCTCAATTAATCTAAATAAATAATGAATTACCAGACAACTCTGTTCTCTTTTCCCGGTCTTATATAACTGCTTTTTCTTCCATTGTTACCTTTTTACCCCATCTGCTGCTTGCCTGCCTATTATGTATTCTGCTTTGCACTCTTGCCTTCACTATTACATCATCCCCCGATTAGTAATGCAGTAAACTGTAAACTCTACCTGATTGCCTCTTATAATTGTTGTTGGCTTACTGATTTCATGTTACTTTCCCTTTATTGGCCAGTTGTGTCAAGGAATTACTCTACAGCTCCAAGCCAGATCAGGAACCTCCCCATTGCAAACAATGGGAATATTTACCCAAACATCCCAACTTTCTGAACTGAGAAAGAGGGACACCTTTCAGGATAAATGATGACACCTTTAAAAGTATGCAAAATCTTGATGCACCCTAGACTAAAATGTCATAGATTTTAAGGGGGACCCTATGCAAAAACACACAAAAAAGTGGGTTTCCCTCTTCACTTTGAAGTGCCTCCTTCGAATCAGGATCCCGCTCCTCCACATCAGGGTCACCCTTTGCATCATTTGCCCCCCTTTCACATTATTTGTCCCTCTTTCATATCAGAGTCCCACCCCCCTTTCACATCAGAGTTCCCCCTTGACATCAGGAGCCCCCTTCACCTCAGTCTTCCTTTCGCTCGGTCTGTTCAGTTTTTTCTCCCTCTTGGAAAGGAGAAAAAAAACTGAACTAACCGAACCCATGTTAGGTCTATAGGGAGTTGGATGTAAGCTGACATGCATCTGTTTAAATCCGATTAATTCAGATCTGTCCCCTTCAGGTCCACCAAAATAGAACTCTCTTCCATTTTTATTTTAGACCTAGATGGACTTAAGGTGCCCATACACCTTACAATTATCTGCAGATTGAGAATCGGACGGTTTTCCAGCCTGCTTGTTCGACAGAAGACGTGCAACCGTACAGTAGAAAGGGTCGCACACCTTCCATACACTTTGCGATTATCGTACGATCGCGGGATTTCCCACAATTCTCATACGATAATCGTACAGTGTATGGGCACCTTTAGGTGTATGGCCAGCTTTAGAGGTATTAGGATGTAAACTGTCAGATGCAGGTCCATTTACATCTGACTCCACTGAGACCTAACATTGAGCTTCCTATCAGGTCTGCCTGAAAAACTGACAGGTGGACCTCATCAGAACACTGTGTGAACAGGACCTAAACCTTCAAAACACATGTTGACTGAAGGGGGGACTATCTTAAATCCATTGCTAACTAAAACCAATCCCACCTTTGTGCTGGATAGTTGTCTAAAGCCCATTATACTGCACCCTAATAAAGACATTTGTGTTTGAGAGGTTCCAAACAATGAAATTGTACTATATTAATACAGTACACAGCACTATGTTGCATTACTAGTTTTTTTTCTTATATAGTGGTTTAGAACATTTAAATAATTATATGAAATTCCTATTTTATTCACAGTGCCTTTGTATTGTTGTCAGAAGTTTCACCTGTGAATTATGTTGTGAGCTGACTAGTGATCGCTGAATATGTCACCTATAAATACATAGATAATGAACTTTTATTCATATATAAAATGTCTAAACTGGTAAGAATTTGGTATTTAGTTACTAGATGTACTTTGTTGCAGGTCTGTTCTGTGATATACTTGTAATGTTGAACCTCAGTACAGTTAATTCTCCTGTACTAATAGCAGTCCTTTGTCATTTTATGATTTACACATAGTCTCCATCAGATGATGTAAGTATAAAAGCTTTAGCGATCTAATAGGTTTCCTATAATTGAGGATAGATGTTTATACATTATATTTAACTAAATATCAGTCATGTTGGCATTTAACTATTCAAATTGTCATTGATATGTTAAGTCCAAAATCTCCAATATTACCAACATTATAATGGAAGATTAGAAATTTGTCCAGTGAATCATACATGACATACATTGTTTATAATTATCCTCAATTACAGGATATGCATGGGCTACAGTAGTGACAGAAGCAGGCAAAGGTCCCTAGAATATGCATTTGCTGCTGCACTGCATCTTGGCCCTATAGTATAGATCTCTGTTCACACTTGTGCATTTGCATCGTCAAGCGTTTTTTTGTAGTGTGTTTTTGTTTGTGTTTTTGAATGCATTTTTGTTTTGGCCCATTAAGATAAACTAAGTATAGGCTGCTAGGGGTGGGGGCTGATTGCATTGTGCAAAATGCATGTTACTAGCATCTTTCATGCACTCCCATTAAAGTCTATGGTGGATGAATACTATGAACACTATGTGGGATCAAAAGAAGCACACCTTTTTCAAAGTTGTAGTACAGCACAACACATACAGTAGGTGTAAAATTGATTCATGCATTGTCGCACAATGTCCGAAGAACTTCAAATCGCACAGGTGTGAACGAGGACTAAAGAAGTCCCTTTAATATGTACATTTTTAGTGGTTCTGCATAGATTCCACATGCATTTTAAAAAAAGACAACAGTGAAAATCATGGTTGGTTTTAGATACCTTTGAAACAAAGGCTCACAGAGATGTAAAATACTAGAGGGTTCATGTATGACAACTGTCATTATCAGCAAATAAGAAAGTTTTTGAGTTGTTTTATATTTTCAGATAAATACTGTGTGTGTGTGTATATATATATAATTTCTTCAGGGAATTGGAACTACGTCAGTTTAAAACTCTCACTACTGTGCCTGCCAGGCTCTTTTAAACACATACAGGTGAAACTCGAATAATTAGAATATCGTGCAAAGTTCATTTATTTCACTAATGCAACTTAAAGGTGAAACTAATATATGAGAGAGACTCATTACATGCAAAGCAAGATAGTTCAAGCCATGATTTGTCATAATTGTGATGATTATGGCTTACAGCTCATGAAAACCCCAAGAACCCCAAATCCACAACCTCAAAAAAGTAGATTATTACATGCAATCAATAAAACAAGGATTGTACATAGAACAATATCGGACCTCTGAAAAGTACAAGCATGCATATGTACTCAGTACTTGGTTTGGGCCCCTTTTGCAGCACTTACTGCAATTACTTTTGCACGATATTCTAATTATTCGAGTTTCACCTGTAAAAGGCAACAGTTGCCCTTTTCTGCAGAAATGCCTGTTCCAGTATCTTCTAGGCGTTGGTTCACATCTCTGCCTCAGTTTGGTGAACTCCCCGTTAGAAAAAATCATGTGATCTGAATGTCTGTGCTTGTGATGACATAACCAGTAGTTGTGTGATCCTGGCACTAGGGGTTTCTGCATCAAATTTAAGTATTTCAAGGCTTCTGTAACTTTTCATGGCTTCAGGCAAAGTGGTGGGACTTTTCTGCAGAAGCTGCTGTTCCAGGATCATCTAGGCATTCGATTACATCATCTGTACTTCAGTTTAGCAGATCCTATGTATTAGAAGAGATCATGTGACTGGATGCCTGTGCATGTGATTATATAACCAACTGATGTGTGATCGTGGTGTTAGTGGTTTTTGCATCAAATTAAAGTAATTCATGGATTCTGCAACCTAGACTGAAAGGACTGTTATGTGCATGCATGCAGTTCATTGTACATGAGATTAAAATAGGCCTCATGTATGAAAACTAAATTAATCATGTCATAGGAAAACATTAGATTACTAATCTGCCTGTGAAGGTGCCCATACACCTAACAATTATCTGCAGATTTTCTTTGGTCAGTTGGAAAAAGTTCAACAGATTGGCCCAGGTGGAGATTACTCCATCCACACAGTTAAGTGTAGATGGAGGAATCTGTTGCACCTTTTCCAGGTGTATGGCCAGCTCTAGACTGATTACTTTTGACAAAATCTGGTGGTTACAGATAGTACAAAAACACTTTCTACAGTCTTTATACATGAAGCTCAATGTTGCTTTGGCTTGATTACCAGTTCAGCATGTGCTTTACTTTTGTAATAGTAGATCTTATGCCTTGAAAAATCATAAGAACCTTCATTTTTATAACTACAACTTATCTTTCTTTTAGCAGGATTTTTCGACAGAGGTAATAATTAAATTAATGGGGTCAATGTATGTAAATGAGAGTATAACACAGTGGTCATACTCAATGGCTTGCATGCACATGTAGGTAATATAGTGATTTGGTTTAGGAATTTATGTTTTCAGTTTGCAACATTCATTCAGTGGCAAATATGTCAGTGCAAAAAGCTGAACTTTAGGCACAAAACCTTTAATAAAATATATTCCACAATAGCCACAGTGATATACACTGATTAGCCATAACATTATGATCACTAAGAAGGCAAGTCGGCAGAGGCAGTGTTATACTTTAGGCAATATTCTGCTGGGAAACTGCGGGTTCTGCCATTCGTGTGGATATTACTTTGACACAGACCACCTACCTAAAGATTGTTGCTGAGCAAGTACACCCCTTGGTGGAAATGGTATTCCCTGATGGCAGTGGCCTCTTTTAGCAGGATAATGCACCCTGCCACACTGCAAAAATGGTTCAAGAATGGTTTAAGAAACGCAATAACAAGCTTGAGGTGACTCTTGTAGTTAGACAATATTTGCGTAACCTGGTGTTCAAGTATAAAAATTATTCCCTTATGACACTATAAATTATAGGCAAGTTGAGGCAAGTAGCTAAATAGTTGTTCTCTGGAGGTCAGCGAAGCAGGGGGAGGTGGGTGGACTGTGTACATCACCATGGTGTGCTTGGTCTTTTGATTCTCTGCTTTCAAATCTCGGTTCTGGGGTAGTCCTGCAGCCAGTGCTATGATCTTTACAGGTCTGGTGATTTCCCCAGACACCTATATCAGGTTGGCACACAGTCCATAGGGAAATAAGGGCATGTAGGCGGCAGTTCTCAGAAGCTGATCAGGCTGAGACTCAGAAGAGGAGCATGGAGGTACATTTTTATTATATACTTCACTAACTTCTTGCTACTATAAGCCTTGCTTGTTGGATTCATTTGGATTTGCCTTGCACGATCTTTAATATATATATATATA
>NW_017306964.1:191400-232510 GCF_000935625.1 Nanorana parkeri
TTAAATATCTTTAGGCAGAACTGTTTATTTCCACTGACCTGTATAAATTATGTTTCCTATTAGATAGATAGATTATTGTTATATTCCTATATGGCCGATACACACAGGAGAAAGCTGAAAATCTACGTATATTATAAAGATTACTGTACCAGCAAGTAAATGGAAAACAATTTGATATGTAGGTTATAGAGAGTTACAAACAGTTGTCATAAGAACATGAACACACTACTGTTTGATGAGTTCTCAATCAGCTGGGTTGGGGTTTTTGAATAACAAACCATTGCTTTTTAGTATTGTGTAGCTGTTTTATGATTGTAGCGTGCCATTGTAAAAGGTCTGTTGTTACTTTACATCAGCGTGTCTTTGAATGCCATCCTGAGGTCATATAAGCCTTCAGGGAATAGTGTCAACGTTCATGACTTGAATGTAAGGAAAATATCCTGACCAGTTTTTGTGTTAATACCTAATCATCGCAAAATTGAGAAACAGTGGAGCTAAATTTCATGCGGCTATATGGCGATCCCTTCACTTCCTGTCCTGAAGATTCAAAGGAAGTGAGAGGAAATTTCACTAAATTGAGCGGAATTCTCCTGTCATCTGAACAGTAGTCCCCATTGGAAGATTTTTCCTCATCTTTTGTTCTGATGAAAGTTTTCTTTTTTTCTGCTTCTACCTTGGAAGAATCAGGACAAACACAGTGGTTGATTCTCCCTAGCAGGAGACAGTAAAAAAAATTGGGCCAATTATGCTATGTCACTTCCATACAAATGAATAACGCCTCAGCGTTGTTGACACCCGGAAGCTTTACAGGCAAATTATTAATGCAGAATGATGGGGATTGACAGATGCTTCATCCAAAGCATATGCATTATAATACTGAATGACTTTGAACCACCCTTACAGCTCCTCACTTTGGCTCTGTTACCCTGTTACTTGTTCAGAGGGTTTGCTGTCACATGACCACTTATAAATGCATCAAATCAAGGTATTTAGAAAGCGTTATTTGAAGTGGTATTAGTGTTTAAAGTGCCGTTAAGGATGCATTTTAGACTTTGCCTTTCTATCAGGAGAAACTTATGCTGATACTGGAGGTGGGCCATCTTATCTTACTTTCAAAATATCCAAATTTTTTAGTTAAAAAAACAGTGCCAGCAGCTGTCATATTTACCTTACTTGCAGCATATCCTAGGCTCTAAAGCTGGAGGTGTTCCTTGAGTTTAAATGTTATAGGACATACCATTAGCATACATCCAAATTCAATTTACATTATTTTCTATTATATAGTATGTAACATATTTGAACAAATCTCGTATAGGCATTATTTGAGTTGTATTTGATATGTTCCGACCAGCAGTTACCTAACCAGCTATATATATTTTTTTTTAATTGCAAGTTAGTGAACAAGAGAAAGATCTGGGCTGTAGAGGAAACACAGGCATTTCCATTTTTAGACAATTTTAGGAAAGTAGTTTTATGTATAAGGCCTAATCAGTCCCTCATTTTCAGCAGTTACTCATATTCCTATACCCCAGAGTGTCAGCCATGAAATGTCATCCCTTGTTTGGATATTCCACAAGTAATGTCATTCACTTCATATAGACAATAAATTAATATTCTGTACAAATGTTTTACTGATTTTTGTAGGTAAAACCGGTGTCTCACAGCAGGATCAATGTTTCAGCAAGATTTAGAAAACATTTTCAAGAGCCATGCACTATTTTGTAAGTAGATTTGTTTATGAAATAAGCATTAGTGATCAATCTGAGATAAAACCACAAATAACTGTCCACCTTTTCTCTGTTGCTAGCCTGATTGCTAATGGAGATGTTATGAATCCAGTGATACGCTTGCTGATACCAAGGAGAGTTCTGGATCAGTGGGAGCTAGTTCTAGCAATGGTCACCGACAAAGTGAAACTGCGAAATGGAGCAGTACACAGGTAAGTGACACTTATTGTGCAGTTACTTATAGTAGTAAGTTACACTTACCAATATTCTAGTAAACAGAGACTCTAGCATATTTTAATGAAGGATGTCGGTACTAATGATACAATTTGCAACTTATCAAATTTGAAAATGTATCAATGTGAACTTTCTAGAGGTTATCTACAGCAAGAGGCATACAAAAACATATGCCTAATTTATGCGCAATTAGCTATCTTGGTCCATCCTGAGTATATAGTCTTTTCATATCCAGAACGTGAGCAGTATATAGTTCCATTTTCTTGGCCACGGCCTGTCACGGGGACAGGAAGTGATGACAAATTTCCAAATAGAGATAAAGACAGCCAGTTGTTTCTCAACTTGAGTTCTACAACTAAGTAATGAATTGACCAAATTAATATATATCTGCTGATGGAGAAGGATATCTATCTACATAGGAGAACCTTCTCTAAGATCAAAAACATTTGGGGGCAGTGGCTGGACACTACTGGGCTAGCCACTTTTGAATTGGTTAGAGATAGACTTCTGCTCTGAGATCTCCAGACATTATACCTGTGTTCTGTTTAAGCTTAGAATATTCCACTTCTTCCATATCTGGGGGTACATTCAAGTCATTGCTCATTGTTTCAGCATGTTCCTGCAACCGTTATACCTGTACCATGGTATTGGGCTGTGTATCTTTGTGTCTTTTTATTTAATGGTATTGTATTATGGATAAAGTAGATCTTTCTGATTGTATGTAACTATGTAATGTTTGAGTATGCCATGATCTTTTAATTAAGGTAAACTATTTGATGTTTGACTTTGTACTGCACTTTCTTATATTTTAAATCAAACTCATTTAAAAAAGACAGCAATAAACACATCACAGCGGGTCCAACTCTTCCCCACTCTATCGGAAACAAAATACATTTTTGCTTAAGCCTTAATTTGATTTGCCCAGGCCCGGGACAGATTTATTTTAGGTTGGCCATATATAGGGCAAGTTTTCTCCTTATTCATGAACATGAACAGTTCCACTGGGTTCCTTAAGTAGATTAGCAGATATGGGTAGGTAGGTATAGGTGTGTATAGGTAGATTTAGCTTCCAATTGCTCTACCAGGCCTCTTATTGCCATAGTTCCTCAGAGCTGATGAGAATGATCTCAGGCCCACACATAAGCACACATAGTAGTGAATGCTTCTTTTATTTCACGCTACATGCATCATTATCAGTACAGACAGGTGTCCATTTCACGTGTTGTTAATCAGTGTCTGCTGGGAATTGGAAGCAGCTCAGGATTTTTACTATGATGCAACTTCTACCTGGGAGACCTATCAATTTCACTTGATTGTGAATTGTCTTACAGTGAAATAAAACACATCAAGCTTTATTGATTTGGCACCTATGATTGAGCCTTACAATAAGTGACAGATGTACTACATTGGTGGTCTGTAAACGTTTTACCCTGTAGACATTGGGGACTGTAGAATACGTCCTCCTACTCTACATTGGTAGTCTGTGGAAAATGTCTTCTGAAACTGATGGTCAGTAGCAGAAGGGCCCCATTTACATTAGTGGTAACTGATAGAAGCACCTCCTTGCATTGTTGGTTAGTGGGAGGAATAAATGCCCTTTATAATGGTGGTCAGTGGGAGTGATGCCCCTTACACTGGTGGCCAGTGCAGTATCCCCTTGCATTAGTAACCAGTATAGAAATGCCTCCTTAGATTGCTGGTCAGTGAAAAATGCCCCTTACATTAAAGGTCAGTTGAAAATGTCTCCTGAAATTACTGGTCAGTGGAAATGACCCCTTGTATTGTTGGTCAGGTTACCTTAAGTTGACCCAATTAGTCCTGGTGTGGTAGCAAAAAGTAGTGTTTGTTGCTGCCATAACAGAACAGAGCAGTCATGTAACAGGCAGCTGAGATCACATTTGTGACGCCTCCTCTGTCCTCTATGTGGGCAATCAGTTGACCTGCTATGGTTGTAGTTGTGTCACTGATTGAGCTTAAGATTCTTCTTTATGCTTCACACCTAGTTATGGCAATTGGGTATTATTCAGTATAGATAACTTATTATTCATTACATGGGTTTAAAATGTTTTCATCATCAAATATTATACTTTTCAGTGATACGTATAATCTTTTTCATTTCATTTTCCACTAGGCTATATACACTAGATGGAACTCCTGTTCAAGATGGATCAGAACTAGAAAATGGCCAATTTTATGTTGCAGTGGGCAGGGACAAGTTTAAAAAGCTGCCATATAATGATCTGATATTCTCAAAGGCCTCTGTGAGAAGAAGTTATGGGTAAGCTTGAATTGATATAGCAAGTTGGTGCACTCTATGAATAATAATATTAGCAACGGTTTAGATTTATAATAACGTTGTTTTGTTACATTATTACATACTGCATCCATTTTAAAAGAAAGTAAGCATTCTTTTGGCCTCTTTAAGCTGACTTAATTCATTCCACCCCCCTCCCCTGCACAGATGCATACTTACCGAGTTCTAATAGGCCCAGCCTCTGTTGTTTGCTTGCATCCTGTGGTGAACACCTCCCTTTCCTGGCTGGGCCTGCGCAGTACATTCCCATTGATTTCTATTTGGCTTGGAAAGTCAGAGGGGATGCACTGGACAAGTGCAGCCAGGAGAGGAAGGCATTCACCACAGGATGTAAACAATAAACGAAGGCTAGTTCGGTAAGAACTCAGTAAGCAGGAGAGGCTGGGATCCATTAGGTCAGCTTAAAGGGGCCAAAATAATACGTGCAATTTGTTTTAAATTGCGCTTATCCTTTAAGCATTTTAATAACATTTTTTAATTCTGTCCTCTATTATATTTTCATTAGTTCAAAAGCATCCTCATTGCCTCCCATTAATGGATACAGAAAGTCTAAGGAGAATGTAAGTAAAACAGTTATCCATGTTTTTGGTTTTTATCTGTATTAATAAGTGTTGCATGTGCTAAAAAACACATATCAACCAGAAATACTCTTTCATTAGTCTTAGTACACTAAAATACTGAGAGCTGAAATCTAACTAGTTGCTACGAGAAACTGCACACTATAGATACAACAGATTACTGTTGTAATAAATTAAGTCTTGATGTTAATGAAATGTCACCAACACGTGTCGTGCTCAAGATGCATGTCTACCCTTGCTGCTTTACATTCCAGACACAGATCCTTTACTTGTGGTTTAAAGCGTTTTTTCTAAGGTCAAATGTTGTCTCACATTTTTTTTCCTGTTCCATTTAGTGGCATCACGAACAAAGACTTTACAGTTTGCGTACGGTGCTAAATGCAGGCGAACCCCTTTTTTGCACCCTGAACTTTGGGATATAATGACACTCTATATGCACTATTGTATCTTATGCTTTCAGTTTGCCTTGAAAAGGTTATTATAAAAAGGTTTAAAGGAGAACTCTGTGCAGAAATGTTATTAAACCGCTTTTACCTATGGTCAAAACTCTGCAGTGGTCTAGAAATCCTTGAGTCATCAAGTCCAATACAGTGTATAGCAGCAAAAGAAGCAGAGAGGCTGGTGGGAGTGCTGCATGCTCTGTAGATCGGGTGAGTATAACGAGCAGTTAACCCTTGCATGCAAGGCTAGCCACACTGCAAGGGTTAAAAACATTTCTGCCTGGAGTTCTTCATTAAACCAAGTCTTCACTGACCTTGCTAGCTGCATGTACTTTGAAGTAATTCATTTTCAAGGATAACACAAGAGGCTAGGGGTGCACCGATACCGTTTTTTCGGTACCCGCTGATACCCAATATCGGCACCCCAGGGTACAGTGGGCCCGGCTTCCTGATTGCCTGGGAAGCCGGTGTTCTATTGAAAGAACACCGGCTTCACGTTCCCAGGCAGCCTGGCTTCCTGACCAATCAGGAAGCTGGGCGGCACATCATGACCCGCCCCCCGACTTCCTGATTGGCTAGGAAGCCGGCTTCACTTGTTGCTAGGCAGTGTGGCTTTCTGGCAGCCGGGTCATGACGTCAGGACCTGATTGAAGAAACAAGTTAAGCTGGCTTCCTAGCCAATCAGAAGCCGGGAAGCGGGTACGAGTACTCGCTTAAATACTCTATATCGGCACCGCTACCAATACCAGTATTGGTATCAGTGCATCCCTACCAGAGACTCTGAAGTTTCGGACAGTTTCTAACACTTTTAGTACCCGCTGTTCACATTAAAAGGCTGGCATGCTGACAGAGAAAATAATGAGGAAAGAAGCCGCTAGTGCCCCCGTTATAAAATGTGAGGATGAATTTCTCAGGAGTTATATTCTTAGATTATACTCAACAATGTGCCTTTCTTAGGCAATAGCAGCTCCAAGATTCATAATTTGATTACTGCATTGATGAACATAATGAACATGATTACAGCTTTTATAACAAGTATAAAACAGACATAAACAATGGCTATTCTGTATCAATAAAATGAAACTGTCATGCTTTCATAATGCTGTTACATTTCTTTTCATCTTTGTTTAAACCATAAATGACCACTCAGTGGGAAGAGTTTAAATTACAGGAATAGTAATTGTGCCAATACCTGTACTACAGGCCTTGTGTGATCCCAGCTTTGAGTGGCTTTCTCAGCTCAGATAATCTTCTGGAATGTATTTATTTATGTGGTTACTAGAGGAACTGCAATAACCCAGAGGATTTGTTTGATCCACAATATAATGGTGGATAATTAGGCAGGTTGTTATAGTTGAGATGTGATGCATTCTGCTACTAGGGAAACTCACATCAAAAATGCAACCAGGTTACATCCCTTAGGTCCTTAACACCTTGGAAAAATCCCCCTGATGCTATAGGCTTGGCATTGGGGATAAAAGGTGCTGTAGAAGCAGATTATTGTGTAGTGTAAACATTAAACTAGCTGCTCTTTTATTTTCTCGAATATTTATTTTATTTGCTTTTTCTCGATTACAAGGCATTGTTACTAAGGTGAGATTGTAAATCAAGTATTTTTGTTTTATTTCATTGGTATGATTATTATTAAAGGCTCAATCCACCTAAAACCAAATACCAGATTTGGGTATACTCAAGCAGGGTAAAATACCTATTTTCTGCTGTGGACCAAAGCTCAGCAATTGGGAACGCTACTGACTTGCCCCTGCCATCACAGGAGGTCTAACTCTAAATGCATCAGGATGAGATAAGCTGGCCATACACCTATAGATTATCTGCAGATTTTCTATGGTCAGATGGAAAAAGTGCAACAGATTCCTTCATCTATGCTAAATTGTGTGGATGGAGGAATCTCCCACTGGGCCAAACTTCAGTATCTTGCTATCTGGCTCTCAAAATACCTGAACAATACTTGCATCCAATCAGATGTTTAAGGTATTTTGACAGCCAGCGGGGCCGACTAGCAAGATACTGAAGCTCGGCCCAGTGGGAGATTCCTCCATCCACACAGTTTAGCGTGGACGGAGGAATCTGTTGCACCTTTTCCATCTGACCGTAGAAAATCTGCAGGTAATCTATAGGTGTATGGCCAGCTTAAGACTAACTTTCTTGGCTTTGTAGTGGTCATGATGAAACCGCCAGTCATAAAAAGCCAGTGGGTGATTTAAAATAATAGCCTCATGTAGCCTGCACCCTTAAACAAATCTGTATGCATACCTTTTTTCCAGGTGTCTCCTGTCTGGTGCAGTAACATCACAGGTCCTCTTCTTCCTCCATTGTTGGATGGGTCCTAAAATGCTGCCATTACTGGTGGCACTGAATGATGTAACATTGCTATTTAGAGCATTCTCCTGGAACAACAGGAACTACTTTTTTTAATTTTAAGAGCTGCTGGGGGATCCATTTGTTTGTTTTTTACCCAAGCTAGATTGGGTTTTTTCGGACTTCTGTAGGGACTGACAATACTTCATTCATTTTGAGCTGCTACACAACACCTGGCTGTCGTAGTGGAGCTAAACTGCCAAACACAGATTACATAATGGGCAATATTTCATGCCCCACCTTTTAAAATAAATGCTATGAAGTAATATACTTATTATAAAATACGATTCACTCCAGTTAATCAACTTTATACAAGGTGAACTGCCAGGAAATCATTACATGTGGAAGTGTACAAAGGAAACACAGAAAGGGCAAACCAGGATACACACTAAAGAAGACTGATCTATGACATCGTGTTAAACAAATATCTAGAATATGCTTTTAGATGATTCACTTATGTAGTAAAAGTTAACAACATTAACCCAAAATACAAAATGAATCAAATGTTAAATAGAACTTAGGTTGTAGCAAAGGCATTAGCAATACACTTATCAGTTTTCTTAAAGCTTATTCCAGTTAAAGAACTTAGGGGGGAAAAAATCCTTAACCCTTGCAGTGGGGCTACAGACGCACTGCAAGGGGTAAGTGCTTGTTTATGTCTAGGTTCAAGAATAACAACGTTATTCTCACCTGATCCTCTGAGACAGCTGGCTCTTAGACCAGTCCTTGGAGCCTCTCTCCCCCTCCGCTGCAGCGGTCGAAGTTCCTGTGAGTCATCATGTTCTTTACACAGTGTAAAGAATGTGAGGACTCTGAGGGATATACCATCGCTGCAGTGGAGTTTTTTTTAAACTAGACACAAATGAGCGCTTATCCCTTGGGTAACATTTTTTCCCCCAGTGATCTGCTTTAAAAAAAAGAAGAAAAAGCCCTTGCAGTGGGCTACCCCCACACTGCATGTGTTAAGGACACACTTTTTGTCTAGGGGAGAGAGATGAGCACTGAGTTCTGGGGGAGCAGGGATCAGCTAAATAAAAGTCTTCTTCACCATATTCCTAGACATAAATGGGCAGTTAACCTTTTTTTTACCTGGAGAAACGCTTTAAAGAGACATCAACAATCTTTGCCTAAGATTATATGTGCATTTAACATATTTTAGGTATGTTATTTACTTCAAGCAACACTGTAGTATTCCCCTTCACTCCTCCCGTGGCTGCTACATAAAAGGTTTTGTAGGGTGGCAGGGAGTGGAGGAGCTGGGCCGGTGCAGGCAGTAATTAGACACTCCTAGAAGCCGCCTGTGATAGCACTCCCTCCTGCCTATCTCCTATGCTGCAGCGATGGTATGTCCCTCAGCTTACTCATGTCCTATACACTGTGTATAGAACGTGATGACTCAGGGATCTTAGACCGCTACAGTAGAGGGGGAGAGAGGCTCCATGAAGCAAGCCTGCTCAGAGGATTGGGTGGTAATAAATGAGCTCTTATCCCTTGCAGTGCAGAGGTAGCCCCACTGCCAGGGTTAATAGAATTTGTACCCAGTATTTTGCTTTAACTACCTCCCGGCCGGCCGGGAGCTTCTTGGATGCAACTGGGCGTGTATACACGTCCTGTTACTTCCGCCCGTCCGGGCGCTCGCGAGCGGGAAATGCCCGTTATTTGAAAACAGGCAGCGATGCCCGTTATTATACAAGCTATCCGCCGGCTATAGAGGTCCCGTAACGTGCGCCCGCCCGCCCCTCCGCGGCTCCCCGCCTCCCGCTGTCAGAATGCGGAAGTGGTGTATATTACATCACTTCCGCATTCTCGTGCCACTCTCCAGCTTCAGATGCTGTAGAGAAGCTGATGAAGCAGATCTCTGCTTCATCAGCTTCTTCAGGGGGGTCCTAGGTGACATTAGGGGTCTTGGAGACCCCTGATGTCTCCATAAAGAGGACCTATCACCTCTTTTGCTATCACATAGAGGGGTTTCTTAGCCCCCTCTGTGATAGCAATAAAGTTAAGTGACTTAGCCCCCTCTGTGATAGCAATAAAAAAAAAAATATGAAAAAAATTTAGTTTCCCCCCAAATTTGTTTAAAGTTACACATAAAAAAGAATTAAAAAAAACAATTTTTTTTAAAAAGTCCCCACCCCTACATACACGCATGTAAACATGCGTCAGGTGCGCATTCCTGCAAAAACGTCGATTGCGCCCATTACGCCGCACATGTTACATATCGCCGCGAACGTCGCAGTGAGAGCAATAATTTTAGGGCCATCAATCACTGATAACACTAAACTGATGAGCGGTAAAAGCTTTTAAAGCGTCGCCTATGGCCAATTTTGGGTATGCTAGTTTTTTTGCGATTTCGCGAGTGCGCGCAATTTTTAAGCTTGACATGTTTGGTGTCTATTTACCCGACGTGACCCCGTCTTTTATATTTTTCCAAAAAAGTGGGTAATATTAGTTGTTTTATAACATAATGTAAAAAAAAAATTTTCAGTAATTTCTCCTGAATATAGTAAAAAATAAAACCCCCAGTGGTGATTAAAATACCACCATAAGAAAGCTCTATCTGTCCCCAAAAAATGGTACAAAATTAATTTCAGTACAGCGTTGCATGACGGAATAAATGTCAGTCAAAGTACTGCAGCGCTGAACACTGAAAAATGGCCTGGTCAGGAAGGGGGTCTAAACATCTGGTCTTCAAGCGGTTAAGATACTTTTTTTTTTTGTGCTTTTACCTGCAATTGTTTAGGTTGGTGACAGAGTTTCTTTAAAGTAACATTTGATCTAAAACTATAATTTCCAGTGCCTTTCATTTTGGTTTATGGTAGTAACATATAAATGGAACATTTTCAAGCATGATTTAGTAATTAAGTGTCATAAAAGCATTTAGTTTCCAATCCATCATATTGTAGTTCTTCAATTGTATTTATTTTTCCAGATTTTGGCACATGCTGTACACATCTTACCCACTGGGGGGCATCCCACTTCTCATAATATCAACTCAACAGAAAAAAAGCATTCAGTGGGTTCCAGTTTGCTGAATCTGGATGTGTGAGTGCAGCACAAAGATCACTCAATGAACAATCCAACAAACCTTCACCAGGCTGTAATATCATTTACTACATAAACAGAGGCAGAAAGGTGAATGCATCTGTAAGGGGAAGAGCACAGGGCAGCCTCATTTATCTGTGGAAGCCACATATCCATTACAGATTCTCGCTTTCTGCTCCATCTGTTCATACAATTGGTAAATTGTCATGGTTTTTGGGTCGTGCATGGAATGATCGTGCATTAAATGAAATGCACTTGAATGATAGAAAAAGAAAATACAATATAATAAGTAAGAAAATATTATTAAAAAACACTCTTACATGTGTGGAAAATTTAGAGCTGTTTAAATCTTTCCAATATCCAATATAAGTCAGTGTTTCATAAAATTCTATCTGCTTTTGATCTGGGGTTGCATCAGTTGGTCAGGTCTGGGTTTAGCAACGTTATGTCCCCCCAAAAAAATTAACTGCCTACCTGAATATACCACATGACCAGGTTTTTCCATCAATTGATTTTTTACTTCCCTGATGGTACAGGCATATTCCAAGATGACAACGTCAGGATTCATTGGGTTTAAATTGTGAAAGAGTGGTTCAGGGAGCATGAGACATCATTTTCACACATGGATTAATATGTTGACATCACCTGAGAGTATTTATCAGTGGACTTTAAAATTGATGTTCAGTTTTGACTGGCGTGTACTTTTCCGGTTCTTAAAGCGGACCTCTACCTCCTTTTACTATAAAATACAGCAGCATGCATATCTACATGCTGACTTAAAATGATCTTACATTCATTAGTTAAACAAACGTGTTTTTCATTTATTTACAAATAGAGGTCATCTATTTCCTGGTCCATTTCTGGCACAAATGATGTAATGTGCCAAAGCGTTGCATCTTGGGAAGGGAAGCATTGCTGGGAAATCTCATCTGTAATCTCATGAGAACTCAGGGAAAAGGCATTTTCCTTCTCTGAGATGATGTGCATGGTCACATGTCCTAGTCACATGTCTAGTCACGTGCCATAAATCCAGGAAGTAATAGGAGAGCTACTAACCTGCCGTTAGTTAACATGGCCACTGTCAGTAGACTGGGGAAGAAAAGAGAAATAAGGTATGCAAAGAATACAAAGCTGGCAAATATCTAGAAGTATGTGTTTTTAGATTGCCATTACTAAACATTTCTAAAGGTGTGTTTGTTGTTAAAGGTCTGCTTTAACAGCATCTTACGATAGTTTTTTGGTTGCTATGGGTTATTACACTTTGCACATCATCAAAGCTCTGCATTACGTTATTGTTTTTCTCCAGCCTTGCTTTAGTGAGAAGCAGAAGACCAGAAAGGGTTATACCAATATACATCTTTCTAGATTGTCTGTTTGCTTTTATTTTTATGGGCTCTAGATAGTGTTGCCCTCTCCAATTTTTATAGACTATGCCTGTAAATCCATTGGATAAAATTGTTATTTTTTTAATATTTACTTCTACTCAAAAGAAGCTGTTTTCTTGTACAGTCTATGCGTATCTCATGTCACTCAATTGACACATATCTTACATGTGTGTTTAACGCTCTATTTTATTGAACCATAGTATAATATTTAACGCATTTATATGGATATATTTTCAACAAAAATAAATTAGGAGGAACAATAAAACGTTTTGTTTTTTTATCAGATTTATTAGAACACTTTGTTATGCACAATAATTCTGCTCTACTATGCATGGCAACAGCTATATTTGATTCTTTGATATTCATATTTACTCATGAACATCAATGTGATTTTTCCTACAGAGACATGAACGCCAAATTAAATCCACTGGTGGATCCACTGATACTGTAGACAATCTCATTTCTCCTCAACCACCGAAGCCTAAGCCCAAGAAAAATCCTGAATCTCAAATACTCTACAAACCAGTCCGAGTGAAACAGAAAAAGGAAATGAACAATAACATCATTTACACCGAAAATGGTAAGTCATTTCAATCTTCACCTACTTCATACATGTATGTTTGCTGATAAAGATTTTCAGTAGAATGCCTGTCATCTCTTTGCTTCTGATGCAGCATGACCGGTAACGGTAGTTGCAACTTCGTATTTCATTTGCAGCACCACCCACTGGAAAAATCTGTTATTACAAGCCTTGTAGCGATATTTAATAGAATTTCTGTAACAAAAGATGACTGGTTTGGATTGTCTCTTTGTTTACATGGTGGCTACGGGGAGAGGGTGGAGACTGAAAATGGAAATTCCTTTTAACAGAAATGTTTACTTAAAGGAGAACTATGAGGTGAGTGATTTCCACTCATCCTCATAGTTAGAGCCAACCTGTGACAGAGAACCTGTCACAGGTCGGCTTTATCGATCAGGAAGTGAGCAGAAACTTCCCCCGAATCGCTCACTTACTGATCATCTCCCTACAGGGAGCGGTGACTGTCTATGGAGATAATCAGTCACCTTTCTTTATCATCCATTGAAGGATTCTCGATGCACTTTAGTAATTCTTAGACAAATAATGAGTTATTCTGATGCCTTCAGAAGTTTGGAATACTGGCAAACAAAAAAATGTAAGGCTAGCCCCTGTATAACTCCTCCTCCAACTGTCAATCCTCCGTTTTTTGCTAGTATCCTAGGAGGTTGCAGTCACCAGATTTTTTTCTTCAATCAAGACTTCAAAGATGCTGCTCTAAGTGTGGCCCCTGATTGAGATTCTTTAGATGGAGCTGAGGAACATAAGATAGAAGTAATTTTCCCTGTGTGTTTTTCACTCTCAGGGGTACATCCTTAACCAGTGAAAGTGGCCATAATGCAGTATTTTCCTGATATTACATTCAACCTGGAAAGCAAATAGACTAATAACATACATTTTTGCTTCCATTTGTAGAGAACAAATGTACATACAGTTTCGCAAGACAAATGGCTCTGCAAATTTTTTAATAGATACACCCATTAATGATATGATTTCCACATTCGTTCGTGCTTTTGGAATTACTAAAGTTTCTGTGTCCCTCAATGGATGATAAAGAAAATATGATTTTTGTACTTATCGTAAAATCTTTTTCTCTGGGCCCATTGAGGGACACAGGTCTTGCCCCCATGAGACATTGGCCTTATGAATTGCTTGTTAACAAACCTAAAGGATGATGGTTGGATCCAGGGTTATAGACGGTCTGGATCAACCTTTTTCGTCCCAACCTCCTGAAGGCAGCAATATACCACATTTGTCTATGAATTACTAAAGTCTTGTGTCCATCAATGCATTTAAAGAAAAAAAGATTTGACAGCAAATGGTAAAATCTTATTTTTTGTGCAGTTCAGTTGTAGTAGTAAGTATTTGCTTAATCCTATGTGTTAGCAGGAGAGTATCTTTTGGGTCCTGGATTTGGACTGACTAATATTATTGCCAATCACTTTACTAACTACGTTGTATTCCACCATATGCCTTTTCTCATCACGTTGATTCATAGTAAGAATTACAGGAAATGTAGAATTTGTATCGCAGGATCAGGGTCTCCATCCCATCCAGGCATGGGAATTACTTCAGTGGTTTTATTGTGTGTGATGTTACATTGAAATGCTAGATTACAATAGTGAGATAGAAATCCACTAGCTAGTTCAGCCCTGATACGATGCCATGCAATTTTAAATTGTCATATTCTAGAAGCAGCATCAAACATCTAAATTGAATGGAATATATTTTATGAAATAAGGTTCACTATCTTATTTAATGCTTGATGGAATAAAGATAAAAAGTAAAGTACTTTGTGTTGGCCACAAGGGTGGAATAGTATTTCTTGATCCATTTAGGTTCTATCGCTTACGTCTAAAATGGTAAGAAATCGAGTTTGTCGGTTCACAGCTGTCTCTCTGGATACCTTATAAATCCAAAGCTATTTTTGTAATGACGTTTCTGCTTTGTTCTCAGTAAATTTTATCTCACCAAGCTCCTCCGTTGTAAACGTATACATCTCTAGACTCTAATATATGTTGTCTACCTTATCTGCTGCTGGTAATTTTTGTAGCTTATCTTACAGTGCACACGGGGATTTTCATGACTTTACATCTATATAACTCAATATTTATTCAGTTTTTAGTCTATAATAAATAGTGACTGATGTTGCTTAACCTTTAGGATTAAATTCAGTCTACCCTATTTATACCATCTTATAACCAGATCTGTAACTAGGAGTTGAAATAATCCAAAAACATGTTTTTAGTTTTGGGTTGATGAAGGTTATTGAAAAACCTATGGGCATTTTAAATAGGCAAGATGTCTAAATCTCAGCTGCAAGTTTATCTCAAGAGGTCAGTACTGGCTTCTACTTATATATTTGCTTGGTTTAAGGACATAAATTAGGCAGATAAAGATTAAAACTAGAATGGAGGTTATTTTGAGTCTTCAAGAGATAAGTCCTCGGGTTCAAATGTGTGCATTCTTTATTGAAGGTGGAGGTGTTGCTCTTTCAATCCACTCCAACATCATCTAGTTAAAAGTTCGGGTTTTGCCTATGGCAACTACTTAGAAGTCCTGCATCATCAAGTCTAATGTGGAGGTATAGCTCATAGTACCTGCTGAGACTACAGAGTTGTCTTGTCTTCTAGCTTAAAAATGAGACTACCATGGTCATTATAAACAACTGCTCCACTTTTCCTTTCAGTTACCGTTATACCATGTATTGAACCCCCCCCCTCACCCCCAGAGGCCTACGGTGGACCCAAAGGGTAGGGGGGCTGGCATTTCACTCTCAGTGGTACATCCTTAACCAGTGAAAGGGTGCGGTCAATAGATTGGGCATCTGTCACTTTAAGTACTTTTTCAATGCTTTATTAATGAACAGCAAAACTGGGAGAGAGGGTATATGGTTTCAAACATCCATTGCAAAAATAGACAGACTTCAGACTCACCATTCCCTTCAGGATTCCACAGTGCAGAGAATACTTCAGTAGGACAGGAACTGACACTATGTATTAGAACATCAGCTGAATAGGGATGTGCATAAGTTCTTCCCTGGGAGAGACACCAGACTTGTTCCTGAGGTCCATGTCAGCTCCTGGTACCTCCAACAATCATAAGGCTCTTCTGGTTCTCCTCACCAGATAGCTCCAGAGCCCAACTGGGTCCACATGTGGCCTCCTCCATGCTTGAGGCCTAGTCAGCTTTTCCAACCTTGTACATGCCACCCCAAAGCCAAGCTCTGGGGCGGACTGCCCTGAGCACATAGCAATCCCTAAGTATATATGCACTCCCTCAGCATGCACCACTGGCCATGGAACTACTAGTGATTGGCTGGTGAGACATAGACACTCCTAATGTTCCCCTATTGGCTGCCCCACTCTGTAGCAGGGTCACACCCTACTCACAGGTAGGATCAATCAACAGCGGAACACCTAGAATTAACCAGATGATGCCAGACTACAAATCAGCTGTACTGATTACAATGTCATCAACACTAGATTTTAGTAGCCACTCCACTTAAGGTGGTAGGGGCTACACTTACCTTACCTAAAACTACATGCAAAATAATCTAAATTACATTATTATGCTACTAACCAAACTTTATTTTCTGGAATTATGTTGCTTTTTCTCATCCACAATTGTGACATTGACAAGTACCTTCTTACATTTGAGATGGGTCATTCATTCATTATACCGTGTTTCAATTACCCCATTTGAAGTTCTTAATTAAACTTTAATAAATTTCCCATATGTTATTGCAGTGAATCTCTTTTTTTATGAAGCATAACCAGATGATAAATGGCTTAATTAAACAAGTAATTAACTGTTCAAATAAGTTACCTGGTAGATATCAGTGTAGAGAAATGACATTTTTGGCTGTCACATATGTTCGCATGAAGCCTTGGCACTCTGGTTGTGCAGATGCCTTCTGTAGCATATAAACAGCTCTGGGTTGTTAATGACATTTTTTTTTGCTAGAATTGTATTTAGCTAACGGCATATGTGCTCCTATATATCATGTATAGTCATACAATGCAGAATGGCAAAGGGTGTAGTGGCCCAGTGGCAAGCCTTGCTGTTATACATCTCTGGGTTACTGGCTTGGAATGGATCCAGTGCCTTGTGTAGGTCTTAAGCTCCATCTGTTTTTAGTTTTTTTACCTAATTTGACTTTGTAGAATTGGCGCGAGTGTGTATATATGTGTATGATTGATATCCTGTAAACTGTTTCCAAATGTTCAAAACAGCATCAAATAGCAGAGCATTGCAGTTACAAGGACTATAAACTTCTACAGAGCTCTGTTATTTGACATGTTATGTACACTCAGAAGATGGCAGGCAGTTGACAAAGCAGAAGTCCTGAGAAGCTGAAGTGTCAAAGTTAAAGGATAAGTTCACCTTTTGCAAAAATGAAAGAAATGCGTAATTAATAATATATAAAAATATATGCATTTCTTTAATATTTGCATTCAAGCCTGGAAAGCATTGCAATCGTGATCACTCGATCACAGCTACAAAGTACAGGCTTCTGCACATTCTCTCCCAGTGTCAGGGTACCATGCACAGGCGTCCTCACACCACATGCAGGTACCCACGCAGAATGATTCAAAGGTGAACTTATCCTTTAAAATAAGTAAAGCCAAATAGAAGGGCACAAATGAATCTTTAATAAAAGGGCCTGCACCTTTAAAATCATTCAGAATATCCCATTTCTTGCATAAGCCCAGTTCATGACTTGCTCTCTTTAAATATTTTTAAATGCTATACTAATATACTCATTTCATGTACTAATGCTATAGTAAATGGATTTTTAAGAATTTTTAAAAATGAACCGTAGTTCTACTTCAAAGGAAATCTGTACTGAGATAAATAAAGAAGCTACTTTTGCCGACCTTCCAAAAACCTAGTTGTCTGGCTCTCTTTGACTTCAGTACTTCATGACATTGTCCTGGAATAAATTCAAAACTCATCTACATACTTATCTTGGTTGGTGAACGAAATTGGTGAAATATTTATAACTATTGGACCAGCATTACATCCAAATGACTAGCTTCTTCAGATGCAGAGGTCAGCAACTGTAGTCTTTTGAGTTTCCTTAGTATAAGGTTTACTTAATCCCCCCCTCCTACCTGCTCTCAGTGTAAGCTGTCGTATTTAGGAGTTAATAATGAGATAGGTAATGTCCATAAGTAATGCCCAGTGTAAAGCAAATATTTGCAGCAGTGGTTCTTACTCTATTATTATGTAAACCATGATTGCACATATCACTTGTGGTAGTACCTCAAAATTCTCATATGCAAATGGCTGCACAACAGAAAATATACTGTGTAGTGTATATACCTTATTTTTAAATATTTTTTCACAAGCCTCTATTTTTCTTTTCAAGAGTAGCCATTGCTCAGAGTTTCCCAGGTAGTATTATAGTACAACAAATAAATGTCACAGGACAGGGGTGTAAAATTTAAAATATGCCCCTATCCCATAGTTTGGAGTGTCCTGTATGCTCTTGAGCTGCACATTTGTAATAAAAAAAGGAGTAAAATTACATTTTTTAAGCAATCAAACCTGCTAGATACTTGGGCCTTATTCACACGACTGAGGAGGCCAGGAGGCTCTCGTGTTCTGTGTAGCCGCCTCTACAAATCAATAGCAAGATACGGCTGTAGACTAATAAGTGCAGATCCGAGTCTACATCCCTACACTCCTAGACACAGACAAACTGTGCCCATGGCCACGCTTCCATCTGTGTGAGCATGTATATGCCTGGATGTGCTGGAAGACTGTACAGCCATTGCGCACGTCAGCCAGTCATTGATCTTTTAACAGTCTGCTGGCCGTGGCTGCATGGAACACATGTCACACCCAGGCACATAAACAAATGCCTCTGCGCAGTACAGGCCTTTGCACCTGTGTGAATGAGACCTTTATCTTCCGATAACAGAAGAAAGGGATTTAGGAGGGAGATAAATAACGGTTTAAACTGTACACAGGAAGCTAAAACGGAAGCAAGCAGCTATAGCAGGCCATGTCGCATTTTAGATCCTGTCACTGGGGGCAAACTCAGAAACCAAAGGGTTGCTAAAGAGAGCATTTACATGTTGCTGAATTCACCTGTGTTCAGGGCTGGATTTTCTCTCTCTGCTGCCCCAAGGCCAGGTTCCTCAATGCGCCCCCCTACCCGACAACCCGCCCACCCTCCCCCCCATGGAGAATGGCAGACTTGCAGGCTGCATATACGGTAAGTGATATTGGCGACATCGCCGAGATCACTTGTACCAAACGAACGTCGGCTTCCCCGCTGTACATTTAGCTCTGCTTGTCCAAAGCAGGGCTAAATGTAGAAAACTACCTGCCCGGCGCCCGGAACTGCATGTCCTGGGCATTGGGAGATAGGAATTCCACGCCCCTGCTGCCCCTCTACTCCCTGCTGCCCCGAGGCCGGGCCTTAGTTGGCCTTGTGGGAAATCCGGCCCTGCCTGTGTTCTACCAGGCTGAATAGCAAATCTGGCTGTCAATCAGGCAGCAGGGTGGATCCCAACAATATTATCAGGATCTTTCCTGGCGGCAGCATGGCTCTGCGCTGTCAGCATCTAGTGCGCAGTAGCCTGCTATATGCTGACTTTAGGTCACAGAAGTACATTAGTAAATTTACTCCTGAGACCCAAAAGAGAACTATAGCCAAAAAAAAGGTTTGGCTATAGTTCTGTTCTAATTTTGTATACTTTTATTACTTTTTTAAAATCGTTTTTTAGCATATAGCCTACTGTATATTTGTGATATGTTCCCTTTCACATTGCATAGCCTAAAACAATTTAAAAATGGCTGCTTACATATTTAAGTGCTTTTTAAATGCTTAAAAAATTCCTGCCTAGCTTCCCTAGCTTGTAATAATAAATATACTTGAAGCTTGTGCATTTTATTTTTATTTCAGATATTGAGTTTCAGCCATTTTCCACTAGATGGCAGTGAAATGCTGCTATAATATTTTAGCTAGCCGATGAGGAGGAAAAAAGAGCAATGAGCTATTTCTTGAGGGAAGTACATCTTATTTTCACCTGGCGCCTAAGATGCAATGTGAGATATGACGATGATTGATAAAGTTGGATGTGAATTACATTTTTACATCTCTTTGAGGATCAGCTGTAATTCTTGTCTTTTATGCTTTTGTGTAATTCAAGTTTACACAGCCATACTACTACAAAGTTAATTTAAAAAAAGTCATATTTACGTACATGCTTGATGCTAAATACTAAGGGGGTGCTGAGACATAATTTAGGTTATTACCCCAGATTCTAGCTGTCATACTCCAGGGGGTTAGCAAATGACACCCGTGTACTCTGCAGGGAGGTCCAGGACCTGATTGTGCTGTCAGGCAGAGTTGTTTGGGTGCCAAGACTGGCTGAAGAGTATAACAAATTCTATGGCATTCAAAACAGGTCATATTTTTGTATTTTACCAGTGTTTTAGCTGTTTAGAGTTCAGCTTTAATTACCTGTCTGACTACAGATTCCATAACTCTTACTTGGTTATATTCTCATTTTAATGAGTGGATTTGTAGTAGAATAGATTCATCACTTTATTAAGTCTCTTGTTTATCTCCCTCAAGAGGGAATTGAGGCGCTTGGCTTAGCATGCCAAAAAAAAAAGCATGCGTCTTCCTGAAGCAAAAAGAAGGATTTGGTGATTATTATAGCTGTCAGGAGCATAGCACTTTCTTATCAACCACTCTTGTTCAGATGATGTCATGTACAGGAGCTCCCACAAGGTCGTATCTTAATTTAAGCCTCCTCACTTCCAGCTTCCTTTGCTCCTTTGCTTATGCTGAACAAGCTTCCCCAGGGTAAAGTTATCTGCAGTTTATCCTTTATTTAATATAAACCACATCCTTACAATGTTACAGATGTTTACACAGATTTTATGTCTTTGAATAATACCATTTTACGGCTGTGAAATGGAAATATGGTAGGTTTTTCTTTACCATCCACTGTGGGACACAACCGAGTTATATTGCTGCCTTTTACGAGGTCTGTACACTAGAAAAACAAAAAACTTTAAGCCAGCCTTAGTATAATCCAGCCTTCAACTGTCATTCCTCTGTGTTTTTCTACAGGGTTATTCACAAAAGGGTGAAGAGTTTGGAGAAGGCAGGAGAAGTGAACAATCTAGAACAAAAAAGCTGAACTGGAAAGTGAGCTGAATTGGAGAATTTTTCTAAATCTGCTATGTTGTCCTAGATTGTTCTCTTATCCTGTCTTCTCCAAACTCTCCACCCTTTTGTGAATAGACCTGCTAGTGTCCTAGTGTCATTCCTCCGTTTTTTGCTAGGGGCCTAGGAGGCTGGATGCTTTCTTCGCAGCTTTGCTGAGGAAAATTTTACCTATTTTTACTATTCTTCTTTTTAATAAACACTCTTGGAACTTCATGGATGTTTTTTTCCTTCAATTAAGACCTTTAATATGCTGCTTTCCTAGTCTTTACACAGCAGTTATTTTGTTTGGCTAATCTTTGGTGCTGCCTTGAAGGCTGTACCCGAACCCCACTGGACCAAAGATTATGGGGCCTGCCAGTAATGTGACCCTCGGGAACTGTGCTTTGCTTGTCCCCCCCCCCCCCGGCACCCAGTGTACTGGTTTGTTAGCTGCATAGTGCTTTACAGGTCCAGAGTCACTGGTGTGAACCAGTCTCTGAAGAATCCCTCTGTGAGTAAACCCATGGATTGGGCACAGATATACTGGAGTATAAACTTCGGGCACTGGGCTCTTATGCCAGACTTGAGCCAATTAGTCACAGATCCCTGTCCAGTTTTATTGCAGTGGTACAGCCTCTGGTATACCTAGTCTCTAGTGTCTCCCTTTGTCACAGATATCTAGGTAATCAGTATCTGGACTATACGTTCTGCATGGAGCACTTTTCAGTCTTATGGGTACTGTGTTAGCTAGCCACAGAGCGCTCTCCATTTTTAGAGAACCGATACAACCACGGGTGTACCCAGTCTCTAGTGTCTCCCTATGCTGCCAATATCTTTGTAAGTGATATATCCGCAATAAGATCCGCATTGTGCTCTTTTTAGACCTGTGTGTACTGGTCAGTTAAACATAGAGGGCTGCTAACATTTTAGTGGTAAAACCTTCTGTGTAACCCAGCCTCTGGTATTTTTCTGTACAAAATTATCTCAAGAACTAATGAAGGCATCCTAGTATGTTGCCTTTGGACTCATTGGGGTGCCTCACAGACCTGTTCTTATTTTTGACCTTAAATATTGCTTACAAAACTGAAGCATGATGGGGAGGTGGGTTATACTGTGGGCTTGATTAACATTTTTTGTTTTCCCATTGTCCAGATCTCCTAAAGACAGCAGTGCAATATAACCCAGCTGTATATGATTTCCTACTGCTCCTGTGTTCCTTAATGGACTCCAAGATCAATATTTTATGATTAGTACAAAAATCTTATGCTTTCTGTGTTTGATAAGTTTGTGGCAGTGTATCAGTTTTGTTCCTGTAATACAAATACCTACATAAGCCTCTGATACAGACGACCATTTACAATAGTAATTTATATCTTTTTTCAGATATGAAGCTAAAGTTTCAACCGTATAGGGCCCCATAAACGGGAAGATTCAGATGGCAAATTATTGTTTCTGGTTGTGTAGTCATAGACGTGCAATGCTCCACGGACATAATCTGCATATAACAGTGTTGTGTATGAGGCAACCATTACTTTCCAGATCAACAGATATCTGCTCAGGTTTTAAATGGGATGGTTCAAATGGTCATATAATACATTCTTTATTCATAGGGGCATCAGAATTGTGTGATTTCCTATGGTGTCTAAGAGCAGGAGAGCACCAATAGATTTGGACTTCTATTGGTGATAGGTATACCTTCTCCTGTATTTACCTGTATGAACTGCTAAGCACTAGGTAAACCATGGAAATATACTTCAGAGCATAACTATACTAGACACCTTAAAAGAAGAGACTGTCACCTGAAGCTATATTCTTTACCCAGTGCTTCTGGAATTTCAGTAATGCCATACTTACTGTGTGAGGGACTTTGATAACTGGTGACTTGTTGGCTTTGGAAAGATCAAAAGGTGAAACATTTGGGACACACCTTTGAATTCATCTTGTAGTCTACAGATATATAGCTACCCAATTTTTCAAGCTCAGTCCTGACCTGCCGCTCCTAGTTTTATATGCACAATCTTGTGTTGCAAACACTTGAATCATTTGGGAGAGCCAGTTTACCCTATAGATCCCAAGTGTCCAACCTGTGGCCTGTGCCCACATGAGACCCTTTGGTACTTGTTGTTTGGCCCTTGAAACCCAGCAGTCTGAAGTGGGAGTAAGAGCATTGATTTGTGAATGGGTAATATGAGTGTTCTGATGTAACATGTCCACACTTACAGTTCACACTGTCTTCTGCAGAATGTCTTCAATGCCCAACTTATCATGCAGCATGTCCACAGTCTATGACCATCATATCCTCTAGTATGTCTGCAGTCTCCAACAGAGCTCTCTAGCATTATAAATGCTGAGGCCCCCTTTACTTTGTAAGTTAAAAACCACTGCTACAGACACCAGACTAGATAGTAAGGATAATTAGCATGCAGATAACAAAGTGCTATAAATCCACTTATATGTTCATATCCAAGATCAGATTTTTTTTTAAGATGACAATCTGATTTTCTTACTTTAGCAATTTACGCCACCTCTTATTTTAATGCATTTCTTATACAAGAGATCTCCTATTTTATTCAAATTCTAAAAATGATTACATACACTGCTAATTATTTTGGAAAGCCTTGAGCTGCACATGAAATGCATTAGTCAGATTTTTTTCTTTGACACATTTACACATAGGACATTTACATATTTGTATTTATAGGCAGTTAAATTGTGACCCTTAACAGTATTCTGTCTAGAATTCTGCCATATGGTAACTATGGAATACATTTCCACTGGTGTTTTTTTTTTACTGAGCAGAGCAGCAATTACTGCTGTGTCTGAATGCTGATTTTGCAAAGATATCTTGCTAAACAGACCCATGATACACCTCATACACACTCCTTTGATGAAGTTTAGATGCTGCCTAATGGCAATATCAAGTTATTGCATTAAACACAACAGTTTTTCCTATGAAAACGTGCTGGCATCCAGCTCCAGTGATGTCATCATTGGGTGTGATGACATCATTATTTTAGCCCTACAACATCATTATTTTACATGTAAATTTGATGTCTGCACACGACACAAAGTAATACAGTTCTGTTGTTATTGAAGGAGAACTATGGGGTACGTGTTTTTCCCCATAGTTCTCTTTAGGGTCACAGGAGGACATATACTAACATCCTCCTGTGACCCAAAGCTCAGTATATTGCATGCTATTGCCTGCGATATACTGAGAGCGTCACAGCCAGGACGGATTCCGACAATACTGTCGTGATCCACCCAGCTGCGTGAGTGACAGCTGGCTCTGCCTATCTAGAGGTAGAGCCATGTGTGCCCACCAACTCCGTCCTTCGTTCCTCCAGTCAGCGCTGGAGGATGGGAGCGGGGAAATCCCTGCGGGGAGCGGTGACTGGCAGTCACTGGTCACTGCAGGGAGATGATCAGGAAGTGAGCGGATCGGCTGCATGTTTCTGCTCACTTTCCTATTAATAGAGCTGACATGTGACAGCTTCTTTGTCACAGGTCGGCTCTAACTATGAGGATGAGTGGAAATCACTCACCTCACAGTTCTTCTTTAATACATTGTTAAAGCTTACCTCCAGGTTAAAAAAAACAAAAAAAACTACCCTTGCAGTGGGGACACCCCTGTACTGCAAGGGTTGACTGTTCATTTATGTCTACAGGTTCTGTGAGGAGGATTATTAGTTACCTGATCTTCGTTTCCTCAGTGGTTGGCGCCCACCTGCCTACTCTCTTCTCAGACTTGTTGACTTTCCCTTGGCGTCCTCATGTACAATGTCGGGTTATAGGCCCTGCATTAGATGTAATAATGTCAACTGGCTACCAGCTGCTGTAATGGAGGTGGGAAAAAAAGCTGCAGGTGTCTGTCTTGGAGCCAGCAGTAGTGGAGATCAGAAAAATCTTTTACAAAGGTCCCTATAGAGAAATGAGCATCTAAACCTTGCAGCGTGGGAGTAGCTCCACTGAAAGGATAGTTTTTTTGTAAACTGGAGATATGCTTTAAGTGTATTTTTAAATGTAAGTAATGTAAGCATCTGAGTTTGACCTGGTTTTACCCTCTTGCAGTATTTTTATATTTGTATATTTGTAAATTGGGCTGGAGTGCGAGAGGAAATAGCAGCACAAGGAGTCAATGTGCTGCTACTTTTTGTGCATGTGATGACAAAATGCATACTAATAGTAAGATAAAGCAAAGTGACAGAGAGACAAGCTGCTTCTCCTTTCACTGCCCAGTCACAGGCTGGTGTGGGTCATGGATGACTTCGGCTCAGAGAAAGTGGGTTGAACGATGCTGGTCATCAGAATGAGGACATCTAGTGCCAGAAAAAAAGTACTGTGTATAAAACCTCTAAATTGAAGCTAAATACTGCAGACAAATCTGGTTTTGTTATCTTATCTTTTAATTGGTTATTTATTTTTATCTTGCTATTCTTGGCTTGAGTTCTGTTGTAATAAATATTTGTCAGGAAGTGTTTTAGAGCCATATAGTGGGGTAGATTTACTAAAGGAGTCAAATGTAAAGTAAATGTTTACTGAGTTTAGTAAATAAGTGAAGCTGTGTTTATTTTGGTCATCTAGCCATGTGCAAGGAAAAAAAAAAATCAAACTTTTCGAAATTTCTCTTGAAAATGATTGGGTATTCATAGTGAATCCAGCATCACCTGAGTACCAATGAACGGTCTCTACTACTTCAGTAAATCAGACCCATTAAATGATATCTTTTCTCTTTTTTTTCCAAAATAGAAAGCCTTAGCTTATGGCCTTCAGAAATAATATTTATGGACATGTTTTTTCTCTATTAGTCAACTAAATGATAATCTGTATTTCTTGTTTTAAAAGTGAACAAGTCAAAGTTCAGTACAGCAATTGAGAGTTGAACTGAGCTATGACATTGCATAGAATACTTAGTAGCAGACTTGTACATCTTACAAGATGAAATATCATTATTGTGAGAGTCTGGCTTTCTTCATGGGTTTTAAGTCAATGATGTAAAGATTTGGGATGGAATCTATAATAGCACAGGGAGACAGATTTTATATCCTTCTAAAGGGTCACCACCTCAAATCTGATCCCTGATGAAAAAATACTTCCTGTGATATTATCATTGTAGAACAATTGAAGATTTTGTTTAAATTGCATTTTTTTTTATTTCAGAGGAAATTTAGCACCTGCAACACAGCTGAAAAAATTATTTCATTTTTAAAAGCCAACATGTCTGTTTGTCCAGTTTAAAAACATTTTTTTCCCTCTGGATTGCTCTGTTAAGTGGCGTGGTTTAAGTGCTGTGTTTTATTAAAGAAGAACTCCTGGGAAAAATAATTTTAACCCTTGCAGTGAGGCTACCCCCGTTTAAAATAAAGAAAGCTATACTCACTTGAACTGCCGAGCCAACTCCTTGCTCCTCTAGTCACTAAAGCGTGTCTCCTCCGCTGCACAGATGGAATGTTCCTCAGCGTCCTCACCTCTATACATGTGTATAGAACCTGATGACAGAAGGATTCTTAAGGTGCCCATACACCTTACGACCATCGCAAGACTTTTGTCTTGCGATGGTCGTATGCTTCTTGAAAGCCCGTACGATCTGCCCACCTTGGACGGGCAGATCGTACTTGCGATCATCGAAAGCCCGCCCCGCTGAGGGGCGGGCTTCCGATGACGACAATGCAGAACGGGCAGTGTGCGCACACCGGCCCGTTCCGCAGCTATCGGGCGAGCAGGCTAGAAACCCGCCAAGAATCGTACGATTCTCGGCGGGTTTTCGAACATGTTGGCTCGACAAAAGACGTGCGACCGTATAGTAGAAACGGTCGCACGTCTTAGTTCACACTGCTTGATTCTCGTACGATCGCGGGATTTCGCCCGATTCTCATATGAGAATCGAGCAGTGTATGGGCACCTTTAGACTGGATGAGCATAACTTTTTTATTTTACCACCTGGACACAAACAAGCAGTTAAATAGGGGTAGCAGGAACTCGTGTCAGTGGTTTCCTGGACGTGTGCCAAATGCGGGTAAGTAGTACATGTGACATGTTTTCCGCTGGAAAAAGCAGTTTCCTTGGCCGGGTTTGGGGTGCCATTAACTAGTAAGGGCACCACAAGCACATGGTGCATTTGGTGCACATTTCATGTATGCGCTTCAAAGCGCGCACTGTTGTGCGAAATTTGACACACGTTCACGATATGCCTGTGTGTGAACAGGGACTTAATGAACTTGTGTTTTCATTACCAGCCGTAGGAAAGGCTTGTAAAAACCAACAGCTCCATTATTTTGATATTTTAGCATCTTAGTTTATTATAGTAGTTATACAGCAACAAATGGAGATTAGAGCACATATAACCAATTAAAAACAGCAAATTATATGTAGGATTGAAATAGTGTTAGTAGTAGAGTAGAAGATTTAGCTGTTTCCATGTAAAGAATGAAAAAGGGATACGACACAAAATATCATTCTGGCTAACAGCCAAAGAACAAATTTAAAAAATCAGGTTGGAGCTCTAATTTTTAGGAACGCTGTGTATATATGTCCAGCTTTGGAAATATATATATAAATTATTACACCAATAGCATTATTTGTTTGCACATAAAATAGTATATTTAGGTGAAGCTACAGCTCAGTCTAATATATTACACTACACTAAGCACTACACAGAGTGGTGCAACAGACTGGTACTCAGTTATCCGTTGCATCAATTTGTTGATTACATTTTCCTAATTTTTGTCAGAGGAAGTGTATATTATTATTTCTTCATGTTTCAATATTTTTGTTGTAAACACTGCATATTTGTTTAATGAATATAAAATAGTAGTTTAAATGAACAGGCGATAGTTTGATGTTAGAATGCAGCTTAGTGAACCTTGGACAACCAAGGTGTAAACAGTGATGCATAACTACGATACTGCAACCATCAGCTACTCCTTTAGCCTCACCACTAATTACTCTAATTAATCACCGATGTTCACTACCTTCACATGTCATATCAATGGCAAAGTATGTGCTCTATTAGTTCTCAGTATGGAGGGGGTTGCTTCTCTCAGTATGGAGGGGGTTGCTTCTAGGTGTCTTCATTATACTGTTCAGCATATTGAGAAACGTTGTGGAATTACTGCCCAAGCTTTCTTATATTTCATTAGGGGTTTAGATGATTGCTCTCCTTAGTTATAAAATAAGGTGTTTCTTGGATTGTTCGGAATCTGTTTTATAATGAGAAATATTCTAATCCCATACACACGTAAGGGTAATTCCTCCCAAAATTCAAATGTCATTTTTCAGGATTCAGTTGCTTGAGGATGAAACCACCTGATAACTTCATACCTTTCATGGAAACGCTATTGGTGAAATATCTTCACTTGAGTTATTGGGTCTACAAACTTGCTAAGTCCATTATGATAGGCTCCCACTCTACCTGTTTACCTGTTGGATGTTTAATTTTTTTTACTATGGAGAATGCAACAATAAATGCTGTGACACAAAAAACTTCCAGGTGGACATGAATAGAGCTGGGAATTATGGCAGAGCTATCTCACAGTTGGAATATACAAGACATGTAGGAACCCAGGGGTCGACTCAGCCCATCAGGCTCTCCACCTATCCAGATCTGTCAAAAATCATGTAATTCATATATTAAAAAAAATATAATTCATATATTTTCACTCACCTCATAGTTCTAGCCGACCTGTGACAATGAGACTGTCACAGGTCGGCTCAGTAGATCGGGAGGTGAGCGAACACATACCGGGTTCGCTCGCCTCTCAATCCTGTCACGGCTCTCTGCCATGACAGGGGGAGGGGCGTGATTCCCCCCTCCCCGCTCCGATCTGCCAGCACTGACTGGCGGAACGGACGGGGGAGGGGGCGGGTACAGCTGGCTCTGCCTCTAGATAGGCAGAGCCAGCTGTCACTCACGCAGCTGGGCGGATCCCGTCATCTAAGTCGGGATCCGCTCTGCTGCGGCGTGTCAGTATACCGCGAGCTGTAGCTCGCGGTATACTGAGCTTAGGGTAGCTCACACAGGGTGACCAAATCAATCATTTTAGGCTGTCAAGAAAGAGTCAACAAGCTTTTGTGTCATCATGTCTTTATTCAGAGGAATTGTAAATATGAGTTAGCTATGGTAAATTGTCAACCAGCGATCCAGATTGGAATTGCTAATTCAATGATCCTGGCTTCAGAAACAATTTTTACTTTGTGGTCCTCTTCTGGCTGCTAGAGTAGATTTCTGAGCCCACAATATGAATGAGAAATTTACTGACACCAGAAAGCTGGCATTGTATTTTCTTTTTCTGGTGTTGGAAACATGCAGCATATAGTGCAATAGATGCCATATATTATACCCATATTCCACATTTGTCTTAGTTTTTATGATATTGAGAATGGCCTATGTACTGCATTGTATTATACGTGACTCTGTGGCATAGAAGGCAGCTTTTCATAAAAAATGTTAAAAGGTGTGAAGTAGTCCTTGATAAGCAGATTGTTTAATTTTCCAGGAAAATAGATGAAATATATCTGGCTACCATGGGCAACTTCACACCTTTTCAAATTTTTCTCACCTTTGCACATCTTTTGAAATGCCATTAGTTATCGTTATCCTTTAGGGCTTATGCAAACAGGCTGCTGAGCTTGCACATGCCAGCGTATTTCCCCCCACCAGAGAGTCACAGGTGTTGTGTAGAAGTTGCGTGTACATAGAAGTTGCGTGTACATTAATCCCTGGATGCAGGTTTTCTGTGTCCAAGGATTTACGCCTATAAACATACAAGGCTGTACGCAAGTGTCGGCGTATACCCATGTACAGCCCCGTATAGCCTTGACTTCCATAGGAAGCTGTACACAGCATCTGCAGCTCCCTGGCAGGGGGAAATACAATGGTATGGTACATTGTTTAGGCTTAGCTTCCCTTGTGCATCTGCTGCTAATGTTAAATGGAAATCACTTTAAGTTAGTACTGTTGCAGGGTTTTGCAGCTTGTATTTGCCTAGAATACTGTTTAATAACCTAATATATCCACCTTTGGCTGGACTGAACAGGGTTCAGATTTATGTTATTAACCTCTTGCCGTCCGCCCGTTAAGAAAAAACGGACGGACGGCTGACTCCAGACGGCATTTTTTTCCTGCTCGCGCGCGCCCCCTAGCGCGCGCACGGGCAGGAAAGCCCCGCTTGTTACTACAGCCGTTAACGGCTGTTTCACATAGAGCCGCTGATCGGTTGTATGGCGTGAATTTCGGAGGGCCCCCCCCGCGCGATCGCGGGTGCCGCCATCTCCCCCCTCCTGACCCCTCACCTTTAACCGCTCACCGCTGCCCCATTTAATCCCGGGACCGGCTCGGGAGGGCGTCAGGAGGAGGAGGGAGGGAGATCAGCTCCTTGCTGTTATTATACTTTACAAAACTTTTCAGTTTGCTTTTTGGCCATTATGCTATTTTTCTAAATAGATAAGCTTTCATAACAATATCTAATTTATCCTGAATTGTCTGCCATAGGGCTGTATGACAGCCACTGAAGCTAATTAACAAGCTGTGTTGGGAATTAATGCAGGTGACAGTGAGGTTCAATAATTCAATTTACATGCAAACTCTGAAAAATAATTGTATGAAAAATACACATTGATATGAAAGCTAGCAGTCTGTTTTCATTTGTGTACTGTATTTATAAACTGTGGTATTATGCTGTTTGTGTGTCTTTTTTGGCACGTGTCGCTGTAACCTGATATGTGTCTGTGCTTTGTTAACCTCTTGCCGTCCGCCCGTAGTAAAAAAACGGACGGACGGCACTGCTGCATCTGCGGGTTGCCGTCTCCAGACGGCAATTTTTTTCTGCTCGCGCGCCCCCTAGCGGGCACGCACGGGCAGAAAAGACCCGATCAATGCACACACCCGTTACCGGGTGTTTCACATATAGGCGATCAGCGGGTCCATAGCCCGCCGATCGCCTATATGTGCTCGTTCGCGGAACGGAATAAATGTCAGTTAAAGTACCGCAGCGCTGAATACTGAAAAATGGCCTGGATGGGAAGGGGGTTTAACACCGCGGATGTCAACTGGTTAAAGCAGATATAGATTCATCAGAACCTAGACAAATTGGGGCCCTGAGCAAGAATCAAATCGTGGCATTCTTGGCTAGAATACTGCCGGCCCTCTGACACCACACACTTCATAGGGTACAGAATATTCTGCTCTGTTGTTTCTTTATACCTTTCTAATTTAAAGAAGTGTTCTTAATACTTGCAGTGGGGCTACCCCCCTCATGCGAGCGCATGCGGTGTGCAGGGTGTGCCTGAGCACACCCAAACCACCCTGAGCGCAACACCCAAACCGCTGGGCGCTGTGTTTTTAGTTACTAATTTGGTGTAGAGATCACAAAGATCTCTCTGTGACCAGGTCGGTGATACAGATTGCAGCAGCACTTGCCACTTACATTCCTCACATAACAGTCACACGTGTGTCTGGACCCTTTTTATGAAGGGCTAAGTAGAGATCTGGATAGAGGGAGGCCGGTGGATGTGGTATATTTGGACTTTGCTAAAGCATTTGACACGGTACCACATATATGTTTACTACACAAGCTGAGGTCTATGGGCATAGACAAAATAGTGTGTACATGGATAGAAAACTGGCTACAGGAACGGGTACAAAGAGTATCGATAAATGGCTCCTTCTCGGATTGGGCTAGGGTCATGAGCGGCGTGCCGCAGGGTTCTGTACTGGGCCCCATGCTGTTTAACCTATTCATTAACGATATTGGGGAGGGGGTAAACAGCCATGTTTCAGTGTTTGCTGACGATACCAAAATCGGGAGGGCAATAGACACTGAATCTGACACTATAACATTACAGGGGGATCTAGATAAAATAGGGGAGTGGGCAACTACATGGCAGATGAGGTTTAATGTAGATAAATGTAAAGTTGTGCACTTTGGGGTTAAAAATAAGAAAGCGAATTACACACTAATGGGAGCTCCGCTGGGGAAGTCTGAAAGGTAAATAGATTTGGGGTCATTGTAGACCACAGACTGAATAACAGCTTGCAGTGTCAGGCTGCGGTAAACAAAGCAAGTATGATCCTGTCCTGTATTAAGAGGGGAATGTTTTGCAGGGTCAAGTCTATAATTTTGCTACTTTATAGATCGCTGGTTTGGCCTTAACTTGAGTACGCGGTTCAGTTTTGGGCACCAATCAACAGAAAGGATGTCCTTGAATTGGAAAGAGTCCAGAGGAGGGCGACCAAACTCATAAAGGGGATTGAGGACCTGAGCTATGAGAACAGACTACTAAATTTAAACATGTTCTCATTGGAAGTAAGGAGATTAAGGGAGGACATGATTTTCATGTACAAAATGTTTAATGGGGATAGCAACATTAGCAGCAAACTCTTTACAATTAACTCCACGACAAGGACTAGAGGCCACCACCTAAAATTGGTTGAGAAAAAATGTCAGCACAAGGGGCGAAGGGGGTTTCTTCTCAGTTAGATCAGTTAGGGCAGGGGTCACAATTCACTGTCCCTCAGACATTGCTGGGGGCCGGATCTTAGTTTGAAAAACCGTCCCCAGAGCAAAGGGGGAACGTTAGTGAGCAATTGCTGTGCGTTCCAGCAGCTGCTGCTCTGGTGTGAATGGCGTTACGCTGCTAAAGGAACCAAGGCATTTGGTTTGCCTCGGCATGCGCCCTGAAATGAAAGGGCGCAGGCCGAACACAGAAGCTGCCAAGCTTCCGGAACAGCCTGTGTGTGTTCCCTGACACCCAGACGGGGCCGGTGGAATGACAATCTCTCCCTGGACCGGGCGGCTGGCCGATTGCTATATGTTGTTTAGGACGGCTAGGCCTATTTTAACTGCTTGAAGACCAGGTGTTTAGACCCTCTTCCTGGCCCGGCCATTTTTCAGTGTTCAGCGCTGCGGTACTTTGATTGACATTTATTCCGTCATGCAACGCTGTACTGAAATGAATTTTATACCATTTTTTAGGGACAGATAGAGCTTTCTTTTGGTGGTGTTTAATCACCACTACGGTTTTTATTTATTTTTTTACAATATTTCGGGAAAATTACAGAAAAGTTTAAAAAAAATAAGTTTTTTTAACATTATGTTGGGAAGCATTTATTATCACCCAATTTTTTGGTAAAACATAAAAGACGGGGTCACGTCGGGTAAATAGACACCAAACATGTCAAGCTTAAAAATTGCACACACTCGCAAAAATCGCAAAAAAACACCATACCCAAAATTGACCATAGGCGACGCTTTAAAAACTTTTTACATCTCATCAGTTTAGTGTTATCAGTGATTGATGGCCCTAGAATTATTGCTCTCACAGCGACGTTCGGATCGCTTGTATGTTAACAGGCACCGCTGCCTGTTTTTAAATTGACTGAATTTACCGCAAGTGGGAGTGGCTTATCTAGAGAGTTCCCGGCCGGCCGTTTTTTTTACAACGGCCGGCCAGGAGGTAGTAAAGGTAGGGGTCTGCAGCTCCCCGGCCATGACACCCGAACGGGCCGGGCCAAGGACCCTGGCGAGCCGGATGTGGCCCGCGGGCCGTAGTTTGAGGACCCCTGAGTTAGGGTCTGGAACTCGATGCCACATTCTGTGATTTCGGCTGAGAGTGTGGAATCATTTAAGATGCGTCCTCACTTACGGGACCTTAGACTGCTGCAGTGGTAGAGGGAGAGAGCCTTCAGAAAACGCTCTAAGAGCAAGCCAGCTCAGATGATCGGGTGAGTATAACTTTTTTTAACCTAGACATAAAGAAGCAGTTAACCCTTACAGTGATGAGGTAGCCCCACTGCCAGGGTTAATAATAATTTCCCCTGGAGATCTGCTTTACATCACCTAACAGTTAAAGCACTTTTTGCTCATGAATAGTTTGCCTTATGAACCAAAACGCACCAAAAAAATGTGCATGTAGCATTTATGACAGTACACATGTTAGTGTGTTGCTGCATGTTGTGCTGTGCTGCAATGCATGTCCCTCGGGTGCATTTGGGGGCAGGGCCCTAAAGGGTATATAATTTGCACCACACACATAAGCATGCATACACATAGCCCTGCACTATGCACACAAACAAATAATGTACACGCAGTCTGTTGGAACTTCTTGCACAGCCTCACAGAGAAACACAAGCACACAGTCTGATATGCATGCTGCACATGGCTTGAAAACAGGAAGGAAGCCACAGCTTTATTCTCTACCTTGTTCAATACAACAGAGATATACAGTATATCATAGATAATGTATAACAGAACTTCTAAAAACTGCCATCTAGTGACCGAAATTGTATACTGCAGTAGTTATTGCTATAAACACAGTGTTTTCTAACACAGTCTGTACCTTACCCTCAAACATTTTCAAAATCTGCACATTACACACAAGTATACACACAATCTCTACATTACACACAAACATATACACAATGTGCACATTACACACAAACATACACACAATGTGCAAATTCCACACGAACATACACACAATGTGCACATTACACACAAACATGCTCTACACACAGGTTTATACAGAATCTGCAGATTACACTTAAACATACACACAGTCTGCCTATTACACACAAGCATACACACAATCTGCACATTACACACAAACAGTCACTTTTTGGGTGACGATTGCTACTTAGATTTTTTTGATTTTTGATTGGTTTGGATATCAGCTCCAGTTATATTTGCTGCAGGTTTCATAAATCTGTCCCAATTTGTTTATGGCTTGCAGTATTCAAATATGAATGCAAAAATCATGTTTAGCAATTCACAAAATGATTCCTCTTTTTGTGTTGTACGTCTGGCTTGTATATTATTATACTTGCAGACATTTATGCTGAAAAGCAACTGTAAATTATAGGAATAAATAATTTAAATGTAAGTAAAATATTTACATCAGCAGTACCATAAATTATTGCTGTTTGTCACCCCTCGTTGTGTGAAATTATCTTTTCAGTAACACGTTTAGCAATCATCTGCATACAGCCTTTTTAGATGAAGGAGAAGCAATAAAAGGTGTTGATTAATACATACATGGAAAGGAGCCTTGGTCTCTTCTAAACATATCTGTGCACAGGCGTATACAGCATGTCAGTTAAAAAGGTGTTCTATGTGCTTAGTTTTGCAAACTCGTTAGAAGGCTGAAGCATAAGACTTCAAACATGCTGTAGTAACTATAGACTTGTGTATGTTGTTATGTCATGTAGGTATTGGTAACTTCTTTACACCAGTGCAAAATTATTGATAAACTCCAATCCATGTCAAATATATATGATCATATAAAATTAAACCCCCTAAATATAAAATGAATAAATACAATTAATAAGTGTGAAAAAGAGTGCAGTTCATTCAGTGCAAGAATCGCTTCTAACTCTTCAAAGCGCAAAATGTGCAGCAATGATTCACAGCCTAAGGCCTGTTGGAACTTCTTGCACAGCCTCACAGAGAAACACAAGCACACAGTCTGACCTGCATGCTGCACATGGCTTTGAAACAGGAAGGAAGCCACAGCTTTATTCTAACAGAGTATATACCATAGATACTGTATAACAGAACTTCTAAACACTGCCATCTAGTGACCGAAATTTTATACTGCAGAAGTTGTTGCTATAAACACAGTAATGTGTATTCTAACAAGGCCCCATTCACACCTAGCATTTTGTGGCCCTTTAAGTGCCCTGAAAAACGCCCAAAAGAAAATCCCTTTAATTTCTGTGGCCATGTTCACATCTGAGCATTTTGTCGCTGGAAAAATACATGAGCTTCCTTTTGGCTAATGAAATGCTTCTTAGCCCCAAAGACTTCAATGGAAACACTCAAAAATGTGCATTTACTGCGTTTTTGCTCATTTTTGAACGCGTTTTATGCGTGGCTTTACATAAATGTGTCAAAATCTGCTCGCAAAAACGCGAGGCTAGATTTATACGCATAAAACGTGCACAAAAGCATGCAAAATGTGCAGCGAAAACTGGCATAGAAACAAGCAAAAATTATGTCGCCTAGGTGTGAATCCAAAAGCAGAAGTGAAATGAGTTATACAAAAAAAGCCCCCAGGAGCTTTTAGTCATAGTATGCTAGTATGCTTAGTATATTAGCACATTATGGCAGATTTACCTGACATAGCGATCCCTTCCAATGCTACGCTCCTCCCTCACCGATGCTTTAATCTTTGTCCTGGTCTTCTTCTGTGTTTCAAGTCTTTGGCAGCTTGAATGGCTGGGCCCTGATGATGCAACTCCTGCGCATGTGCACGGGAATTACTTCATCTTAGCATGTGCTGAGCACCAAGCTGTGCAGGCACACTTTACTTCCACCTTAAACTAATAAGTAGGTTGTGAAAGATGTTGTTTAAATAGTCACAGACACACTGCTGATTAATACAGGCATCACTCTCTCCCCAGGATTATCAGGACAGGCTCCAATAATATATCAAACAAAGAGGAAGGAGACCATCATAGAGTAAAACTGTTTTATTAAAAAATGAAAATCCAACAATAAAAACACTTACAATGCACTGAAGCCCCCCCAGCACTAAGGATTAGGGATGCACCAATATATCGGCCGCCGAAACATATCGGCCGAAAATGGCACTTTTGGCTAAATGCCGAAAGGGCCATTTTCCTGCCAATACATCGGCGCATCCGTGATTTATTTCCTCCTGGCTGGGCGCTGCTCTGTGTGTCGAACGCTGGCTTCGGCTGGCTTCGGCTGGCTTCAGCATGTTTTACTGAGCCGAAGTGAAGAACACGTTCGACTCAGCCGAGCCAACATCTGGATCGGCTGAGCCGAACCTCCAGCAGGCTACTCACTGCTGTTCGGCCTATTCTCATGTTTAGTAATGACAATCTACAAACAGATACTTCTAGATAATTGCAGGATTTTTATTTTTTGCATACCTTATTTTTCTTTTCCTCCCCATTCTTCTCAAGAGGGCAGATTATTATATTCCTTTTTACTTCCTAGAACTCTGCACATGTGATTAGGATATGTGATCATGCATATCATCTTAGGGGAGAAAATGCCTTTCCCTGAGATCTCATAAGATTACAGATGAGATTTCCCAGCAATGCTCTGTGATGTAACCTTCCCAAGATGCAGTGCTTGGGCACATTACATCTACATTGGTGCCCAAGAGGACCAGGAAGTGGAAAAACAGAAATTGTGAGTAAAAGTAATTTTGTTTGTAAAAGTTTGTTAATCTAAGGCATGTAAACTGATTTCATATCAGCATGCAGAGCTGTATGCTGATGTGATTTTTTTGTGAAAGGGGGTAAAGGTCTGCTTTAACAAGCATTAAAAAAAACCATCAACTTTAAAACATGCCATCCCTGACCTCTCTATCTGCTTGTAATGTGAAGTCATTTTCAAAGATCCTCAACAGTCACAACAAAGGCTCTAAAGTCAGCTTTCAGTTACGGAGCAGAACAGACCCATGTTAAGTCTATAGGCATGTGGATGTAAATGGTTTGCAAGAGTGGTGAAGTCACTACAGTTGTAGTCCAGTGTTTACTTTCTCCAAGCTCATAACACATACCCTCAGTACAGACAGGGGGCCGAGATAAGAGTTTGGAGTAGCCTGTGCATTGTACCCATGGTGCGCTGATAACTGTTGTAATGCTCTGCGCCTTCAACACAAACATAAAGGGGGTTATTCACGAAGGAGTAGAAGGATCCAGCCGTAGCTTCAGCTGATCCTTCGGCTCTCTTCAGCCGCTGGAGCCCTTCAGTTCAGTCGGACCGAAGGGCTGCTGTACGGGCTATTCACTATAGCCCATAGAGCAGGCGAAGACGGCCGAGCGGCTCAGCCAAGCCGAAGTGTCAGCTGAAGCGGAGAGAACCGCCGGCTGTTGGCCCCGCAAATGACAGCTTGGCTCCGCCCAGTTGTAATGACAAATCAGCGTCCCCAAATTACCTGGGGGTATTTACATTTTTTGTTTTGTTTCTACTTTTTTCCCCCCGTATATTTTTACTGTTTTTCTATTCTGCTCGGTGCCACTGAAGTACCGAGCAGAATAGCCGAGCTGAATGCCGCTAGGCGGCATTTGGCTATTCACTCACTGTCGTTCGGCCCCTATGAGAATGGCCCCTATGAGAGAGTCGAAGTCCTTCTGCACTTCAGCTGACCGAAGGCAGCCATACAGAGCTGATGTATGGCCTATGTACGTACAAGCCAGAAGTGAATATCCAGCATTCGGCTCACTTCATTTCGGCAGCTGAGTGAATAACCCTGTAAATAAATGCACAGTTTTTTATTTTATTAATGTGGGTGCATTTATTACATTTTTGAAAAAGGTGGACTATGCCTTTAGGTTCTTCTTATTGTATATTTGTGTATCTAGTATATTTAGGTGTATACTTTATATTGTAGTTCACACAGTGTTTGTAACCATGGATTTATGTTCATATTCTTCAACATATGTTTAATTATCTACACACAAGTCTAAAGGAATAGCTTTCAATAATCACTGTGATCAGGCTTTTATTTATAATCCTACTAAACACCTAAGTGCCTTGCAAAATTAAATGTAGATTTCAGTATTGGTTTTTCCTGCTTTGTAAATGAACTGTCTCTTTAAGATACCATCTTACAGGTGTTCTGCTCAAAGATGTATTCCCAGCATGGAGGTAATTATGGGAGCCCAGAACTCTTGTTTTGGCTCAGATTTATGTTTGGCTTACACACCAGACTTGGAAAATACTTTGACAGAATCAATTTGTCACTGTTTGGATCTGTCTTGAAAAAATCTGCTTGGTCTATTCAGGATGTGCCAACTCATCCCAAAAGACACATCATAGCTTTGCGGTTCCGCTTCAGTAATAAAGGAAAAAAGGGATCCTTTGAGAACAAAGAAAGTGAGGACTTCAATTAGCCAATTGCTGCAGAGACTAATCACACTCCAGAGTTGCTGAAGGCATCTTCTGATTTGCTTCCCAGTGGTGGCTTGCTAGCAATCTGGAAGAGTAATAATAACTGTCCTTTGTGAGTCATTACCTACTTCTTTCTTGAATTTGCCAACTTATTGTTGCATGGATATAACAGCATTCGTTCTCTACAGGTATCATTAAAATACTACTCTCTTCTTATCAGGTAGTTGTTATTAAAAACAGGGTTACTTGCAGCAATTGATAACTGCAATTAAAACAAGTAAAGCTTTATACAAAGGCAACATATAACAATATCAGACTTCACAATTTTAGACTCAGTTTTAATATTAATCATGTTTGCATATCTAAATAAAACATTCTTTTTTAGTTTCTTAAAGCAGACCTAAAAAAGAATATCCTCCTATCATGACTTTTAAACCATCAATGTTATAGAGAGAAATACCTACCTTAACCATATAAACTGACAGTCTAATGAGTAAAGGCCTGGGGGTATTAGCTGACCCATAAACATGCTCTGAGATAAGACGAGCAGTAATACACAGTTACTGCACTAAACAGAAAGCACAACAAAAAAGGTTTTTTTTTCTTTTTATATTAGGGTTTAACTGGACTTAAAACAAGACGCACACAAATCTTGCCCCTGCGTTAGGACAAAAAAAAACTCATATTATATCACACCTCATTATACTATTTGCCATTGGAACTGTCCAGAGACACTGCAGCCTGCCCAACAATTTGCCTAATTGCACTGCAATCACCAGTCAAGGGGGCAACTATAGCCATAGCAGCCCATGGGGCTGCTATGGGTCCCATGCAGCAAAATATCACTCTGATTAAAAGCTCAGGGATATTAAAGAAGTGCTGGCTGCTTCCCTTAGAGACACTTTCCAGCTTAAATCTTCTTGACTGTAAAGAGAAGCTCTTCTCACCTGATCCTTAGCACAGCAACAGTTAATGAGGAAGTAGTTTCGTTTTTGAGCAACCCTTCCTGTGCTTGTAGAATGCTGAGTGACCCGCTGAGATTGCTTGGCTACAGCCTGCAAATGTTTAGTTACAAAGACCATCAGTGTTCAGTGGTATCAATAATAGCCCTAGAAAGGTGCATTATATGCTGCCCACCCCTGACTACCAGTGTTAAGGAGTTTTGAGAGGTAGATTATATGCCTCTCACCTTTGATCACCAGTGTTAAGGCCCCGTTCACACCAGGGCGTTTCGTTGCACATTTTTTTCCACGTTAAAAAGCAAGCAAATTAAAATCCCATTGATACCTATGGGGGCCTTTCACTCAAATGCGTTGAATTGCATGTCAAAATACGCCTGTTGTTTTTAAATTGTCCCTGAGCTTCTTTTGTGGCACTTATCAGCTAGTTTTGTAGCATAGACTTCAATGCAATGGAAATGCGTGCCGCGTTTTTGCACTATTTTTAGCACGTTTTTACAGCTGAGACTGCTTTTCTTTGGACAACTGAAAACGCGCCTTTAAACGCTATTACATATGAACAGAAAACGCCTGTAAAACAGGCTGAAATGCGCATAAAAACGTGCAAAAACACGCTAAAAGAAACGTGTGTAAAGCTCGCTGAAATGCTGTTGCCCTGGTGTGAATGGGGTCTAAAGTCTATCTCTGGATAAATATCAACCCTGCACCCATCATCCCTGTCACCCCTTGCCTAACTATTGTAAAATTGGGTAAAAACTAATACTTTATTGCTTGTATGGGTGTGAAAAGTACAGGAAGTAAGGGACATTTTTGTTGGCTGGAATTAGTTTTTAAATTGATTACATTTACGTATACAGTATATGCAGAAAACATGTAAAAAGGGTGGTAAGTCCCTTTAAATCTAGATGAAATTGCCTAACGTTGTGTGAACCTCGTGCATTCAAAGCCCAAGTTACTACTCTTGGAATGTTTATAATTCACATGCAGTAAATACTAATTTTTAAGGGAAACTATAATGGATTAAGGTCAATTTTATTTTACTTTCTATAAAATTATCAAACCTATATTTTATGTCTTTTTATAGATTTGTGATTAAAACACTTATTTTATGAATAAACAGGCAATACAGGATGTGCACATGACCCTGGTGTGACAGACACAAGTATGGGTTTTCTAAAGAGCAGAAGCTATTTACTTTCAGACTGTCTTTCTCTAAATGAATGTCTGTATGGAGGTGTACATGGCAGTCACTGAGAAGGTGGACGGGGGAGATGAGTCACTCCTCTGATTTATTTATTTGTATTTGAAGAAATCTAGTTGTTGAGCTTTGTAATCAGTTTCTCAGAAAGGAAGCTTAGATTAGCATAGTAAACATGTGAAAAATAGCCTAGAACTCCATCTATTGTTTTAAAAGTGTAAAAATTAACTATTATGT